>NW_027141721.1:507500-514549 GCF_036365525.1 Heterodontus francisci | reverse complement strand
ATCCTTCCCCGAATGTTCCCTTTGGGGTTTAACCCCCTCCTCGGTTTATTAACACCGTTTGGCTGTGTAGATTCTCTCTGCATCGGTTTATATATCACTCGGTCTATCTCTCTCTTTTTCTTCCTCTCTTTTTCACACTTTCTCTCTCCCTATCCTCTTTTTTCTTTCTTTTTCTAGTCTGACTCTCCTTTTGTCCGTTTCTCATTCTCTCCGTCCCTGTTTGCTTTCCTCTCTCTCTCTCTCTTTCTCTCACTCTTTCCCTTTCTTTGTCCTATCGATTACCCTTGGTTTTACCTTTAACTTTCTGTCATGCTCTCTCTCTCTCTCTCTCTCTCTCTTTCTGCAGGTCTCATTTTCCCTCACTCACTCTTTCTCCCTCTCTATTTTTCTGTCTTTATAACACGAATCTCTCTCTCTCTGTCTCTCTCTCACACACACTCCCACCTCTCCATTCATTTGCCCCTTCATGGTGTATCATTCTTAACACCTCTCTGCTCACTTTGTGTTTTACAGATGTTGGAGCCGTGCTCATCCAACAGATTCCCCCTTCGATATCCCATTCCCCGGGATCTCCAGTCAGCATCGAGTGCATTTGCACTGAAGCAGCAGCTAACTCGTATTTCTACTGGTACCGATGGCACCCTGACAGTGAGCCTCAGGACCTTTTCTATTCGAACTACATCGACATGGTCACCCCCTCCGGTGAGGTGGACGGTTTCACCGCCAGGAGACCTGACAGCACTCACTTTTACCTGGAGTCTTCCGGCCTGTGGGAGAATCACTCAGCCGTGTATTACTGTGCCTGGAGTTTACACAGTGACTCAGAGAAATACAGCAGTTCAACAAAAACCCCAAAGGAGACAGGAATTAACTGTGGCAGAGAGATCTGTCTCTCTGTCTGCCTGTGAGTCTGTCTGTCTCATTGTATGTCTCTTTATCAATCTGTCTATCAAAACACACAACTGTCTGTCTGCATCTGTACATACATTTCACTCATCCACCTGTCTGCAACCTGTCTATCGATCTATCATCCACTAACCTACCTGCCTCTATTCTTTACTTCATGACGTTAAATAAATGATATACCATTCACATCGATTAGTCGACCTACTCTCTGTAAATGTAGAAGAGTTCAACTCATTTTGAGTTATCAATAATGCCATGTCAATGATTGTCTCGCCTCACTCTTCACTGCTGCCTCTATAAATTAACAAGTGCATGAGGAGAGGGGTGAAAAGGGGGTTTAAAAGGCAGAGCTGAAAGGGTGGAAGGAGGAGTGTGGGGAGGCTTTATGCTGTCTGAGGGAAAGGATTGGGACAAATCCCCTTCTCCAACACCTCGCTACCTTCAGAGATCCCCTGGCTTCGATGTGAAAGCAAGCTCACAAAGAGATAGGAATGAGGATATTTACAGCGGAGCAGAAAGTGACGAGCGGGGAGGCAAGGGGAGAGAACAAAGAGGGAAACGGGGGCATAAGGAAGCAAACAAAAGAATGGGGGACAACTTAAAGGTAGGGGCGGGGATCATTGCCTTGAGAGAACTTCCTGTTATGACGATCCGCTCTGCCTACACCTCATCTCTCTCCCTCCCTTAAAACCCAGAGTAACCAGCAGAAAGTCTCTCAGATCCACCGCAAACATGCCTTTCAGTTTCATCGTCTTTGTTATTTCCCTTCTGGCGCTGAGTAGGTTGAAATTCTGTCCCAATCACTCTTCTACATTTGTTTAACTGAATGGGATGATTAATGATCTCAATAAAACTGAGCAGCGGTGACTTGTTAAATCAGGAATCGATTATTTCATATCAGACAGTGAACTCATTAATCTGTCCCCCAGTTCGGGAAGACAAGTGTTATTATTATGATGTTAACTCTTTAATGTTTGCACCCACTTGCAAGCTTGTGGATTCCACGATTCTATTTAACAGTTGTAAAGATCCAGGTTCTTGTAGGAAATTAGGACACAGACCGAATTTCCGTCGTTAATTCGGTGCAACACCGACACCCATCGTCTCAATTGTAACTCCATCGATACTAGTTCATTCCCTCTAATTTCTCTTTCTAGGTGTTTGCCGGGGTGATGTGATACATCAATGGCCTCAGTCACTGGCTGTTAAACAACCAGGACCCGTGGAAATGAACTGTCTGCAGAAAGGAACAGTTCGCGATAACATGTACTGGTATCGTCAGTCCCCCGGCAGAGGATTCCTCTCAATGGGCTCTGTTTACCTCGGCAGTGAACCTCAGTATGAAGAGGGTTTTAAGAGCGGGTTTGTTATTACCAGGACTCTGAACAATAAGAAATCCACTCTGACGATCGAGAGTGTGAACGCCACGGACGAGGCGGTGTATTTCTGTGCAGCTGGTGATGGGACACAGCGGTTCAGAGTCATTGGCCGCCTTGACAAAAACCCTCACACGTCTCCCTTCAAACGGGTGCATTTAACCCAGCATTCCGTGAAGAGCAGCCCTGGGTGATCGGATGCGGATCTGCATCTGTTCAGTGCCCGTTCGAGTGGCAGAACGCCCATGTTCTGATTCCCCACAACCTCCAGACAGGCAACACACACTGTCTGTGCCCACACCTGAATAATGGCCCTTTGAAATACAATTCAACCCGAACCTCAGATAGACCACACCTGGACAATTGTGCATACTGTGCACAATTCTCAGCTCGATATGCCTTGTGTAGATGACGCCTGAAGTGCTGAGGACAGTTCATACTTCCAAATACCTTACTTAGAGCTCTTCTGGAGCCCTGTGCACTGTTCTGGTCTCCATCGACCTTGGTTGGACCAAATCTGCAGTGCTGTGCACAGTGCTGGTCTCCATATTACACAGAGAGGTAATGAGCAGAAGTGCAAAAATGATTTACAAGAATGATACCAGAGCACAAAGGTTATAACTATCAGGAAAGATTGAAAAGTCTGGGATTCTTTTCCCCAGTCAAGAGAAGGCTGAGGGGTGACCTGATAGAGGTGTTCAAGATTATGAAGGAATATGATAGGGTAGAGTTGCGAAGATGCCTGCACTTGTAGGGAAGGCCAGGAATACATCATACTCACTAATAACTCCAAGAAATGAATTTACACAGAGTGGTAAGAATGTGGAATTCGGTAGCACACAGAAAAAAATGATGTGTATAACCAGATATATGTAAATAGATGCTGGATGAAAAAATTGGGGAGCAGGAAATAGCACGTCATACTGATAGGGCTGGATGAAGACATTGTTTATGTTCTTTCATCAGATGTGGGAATAAAATGTGAGAATAAGCAAACCAGCAATATAAACACAGATGGTAGGAGCTTTTACATAAAAAGCAAGAGAGTAGCTAAAGTTGACGTTGGTCCCTTAGAGGGAATGACAGGAGAAATTATCATGGGGAATGGGGAAATGGCAGGGGTATTGAACTAATATTTTGTGCCTGTCTTCACAGTAGAAGACACAAGTTCCAGACCAGAAATAGGCAGTAATCTGGGGGCTACAAAGAGTGAGGAAATTAAGGATATTCATATCAATTGAGAAAAATTCTTGGAGAAACTCGAGGGATTAAAATCTGACAAGTCCCCTGGACCAGATGGATTACATCCCGAGTTCCAAAAGAGATAGCTGCAGAGAGAGTGGAGGCGCTGGCTATGATTTTCCAGAATTCCTTAGATTCAGGAATGGTCCCATTGGATTGAAAGCTGACAAATGTTACACGGCTTTTCAAGAAATGAGGCAGTGAGAAATCTCAGGATAAGGGATCAATCATTCCGGACTGAGATGAGGAGAAATGACTTCACTCAAAGGGTTGTGAATATTTGGAATTCTCTTTCCCAGAGTGTTGTGGATGGTCCTTCATTGAATACATTTAAGGATGGGATTTTTGATCCCTCAGGAAATCAAAGGATATGGGGAGCAGGCAGGAAAGTGGAATTGAAACCCAAGATCAGCCATGATTGTATTGAATGATGGAGCAGGCTCGATGGGATATATGGTCTACACCTGCTCCTATTTCTTGTGTTCTGTGGGTCTGGAGTCACATGCAGGCCAGACCAGGTAGGTACGGCGGATTCCCTTCCCTAAAAGACATGAGTGCGCCAGCTGGGTGTCAGGGAGCCTCAACTGAGACTCGCATTCAATTGCAGATTTTCCAATGAAATAATTGTATTTATTCATTAATTGAATTTAAATTCCACCATCTGACCTGGTGGGATTCGAACGCATGTCACCTGGAGATTCACCCCAGCCTCTGCTTTACTAGCACAGTGATATGCCAACTACACTGCCATCTGCTCCAGCCTAGTCTGGAACATGGACCCATCGGGCCGAATAGCCTGAATCTGTGCTGCAAATTCTATCTAATTCGATGTCACTAGCGTCACCAACTGACGCAATGGATAAAATATGGGAAGACGGAGCCATTTCAAAGCATGTCTTCATAATGCCTATTTTATCAATTGCACTGTGCAAATCTCAGGTGCCTGTAGTTACACATTGCAGCCACGAGATGGGGATGGAGCTCCACCGCAGCCTGAGTCCCACTTGCTTCTGTAAAGACTGAGCGAGCAAAGCAGCAGTGACTTGACCAATCTACCTAATAGTCAATTCCACTAACTCTGAAACAAATTCAAATCATAACGATTCCACACAAAATAGACAATTGGATTTCCCCAAGTCTGCTCGTTCATAGTGACTGGTTTGAGCAACACTTGTGATATACTGAAACAGATGATCTGAAGGAAGTAAAGAGGGGAAGCAAAGTCAGAAAACAGTGAAAGAAAAATGGAGAAGGAGGAATTTTATATAAAGAAGCACATTCAGGGATGCGCACATCACTGACAAGGCCAGCATTCATTACCTATGCCGAATTGCCCTTAACTGAATGACTTGCCAGCCCATTTCAGAAGCAGTGAACAGTGAACTACATTGCTATCAGGTGATACATTTTGGCAGAAGGGAGACAGAGAGGAAATACTGACTTAATGACATAGGCCTAAAGAGTGTTCAAAGACAGAGGGACCGGGGGTTAATGTGCATAGATCTTTGAAGGTGGCAGGACATATTGAGAGAGAGGTTCACAAAGCTTCTGGGATCTTGGGATTCATGAATAGAGGTATAAAGTACAAAAGCAGGGTGGTTATGCTCAACATATATGAGATTCTGATTAGGCCCCAACTTGAGTATTGAGTCCAGTTCTGGGCACTACACTTTAGGAAGGATGTAGGGTCCTTGAGAGGGTGTAAAGGAGATTTACTGGAATGGTTCCAGGGATGAGAGATTTTAGCTACATGGTTAGTTTGGTGAAGCTGGGGTTGTTCTCCTTGGAGCAAAGAAAATTGAGGGGAGATTTGACAGAAGTGTACAAAATGAAGAGAGGTTTAGATAAAGTAGACAAAGAAAAACTGTTCCCATTAGCTGATTGTACAAAGACTAGGGGACGAAGAGGATAGGAATAAAACAGAGAATAAAAGCTGAGAAAAACTGAAATCCGATAGGGAGTTGAGGAGAATTCTTTACCCAAAATACAGAATTCACTGCCAGCAGAAACTGCTGAGAGAAAGGCAGGAACAGGAAGAGGCCATTCAACCCCTCAATTCTGTACAACCATTCAATGAGACGATGGCTGATCTGTGATCTAACTCCATATTCCCGCCTTTGACCCATATCCCTTAATATATTTTGGATCACAAAAACCTGTCCATTTCCGATTTCAAATTAACAATTGATTCAGCATCAATTTCCGTTAGCAGAAGAGAGTTCAAACCTCTCCACCCATTGTGTGTAAAAGTGACTCCTTATTTCACTCCTGAAAGGTCTGGCTCGAATTTATATTCTTTGCCGTTCGTTCTAGATTCCCAAACCAGCGGAAATAGTTTCTCTCTATCTACTCCCAAAGACTAAATAAATACGACTTCAAACTGGAGACCTCCAGCCTGCGGCAGAATCACTCGGCCGTGTATTCCTGTGCCTGGAGAGATCACAGTGACTCAGAGAGATGGAGCAGTTCAACAAAAACACCAAAGGCAGCAGGAAACACCTGTGGAGAATAAAATTGCTCGGTGCCTCGACCACTTGTTCCCTTATGCAGAGTGAAAGTGTTTATTACAATGAGAAGAGTTGAGCTTTGATTGTCGTGACACACTAGATTTACAGGTACTGCCGAGGGTGCAATGAACGATTAATAAGGATGTCACGAGATCTCAGAATTTAACTGTCAGGAATCAATGACAATAATCTGGGTTTTTATGCACTGACATTGTGTTTTCCTTCTCCACAGGGACAGCAGAGGGGGATCCAGGACCATAGACCGGGCAATGGCTTTGAGAAGGATTTAGTGAGAAAACTAAGAGAGCAGGAGATCATGTAGATCCAGCTTGATATACATCAACAGGACAAGGACACCGACTTCATTAGAGAGAGAAAGAGAGTGTATGTGTGTGAAAGAGAGAGCGTGGTCCAGTGAGAGAGAGGGAAAACGACAGACAGAGTTAAAGAGAGTGAGTGTGTGTGTGTGAGAGAGAGAGAGCTAGTGATAGAGAGGAAAAACGACAGACAGTGTTAAAGAGAGTGAGTGTGTGTGTGAGAGAGAGAGCTAGTGAGAGAGAGGAAAAACGACAAACAGTGTTAAAGAGACTGAGACAGAGAGAGAGACAGAGATCGAGGCAAAGACAGCGCGACAGCAAGAGACACATAATGAGAGACAGAGAGAGAGAGTCAGAGAGAGAGAGAGACGGAGAGAAAGAAAGACTGAGATAAAGAGCCTGCGACAGACAAGGAAATAGATCTAGAGAGAGACAGAGACAGGGAAAGAACTAAAGAGATAGCAAGATTAAGAGAGAGAGAGAGTCAGAGAGAATGAGAGACTGGGAGACATAACTTTGGATACATGAGGAGAGAGGGAGAGTCAGAGAGAGGAAGAGAGTGGGAGACACAACCCCAGACACATGAGTAGAGAGTGAGAGACAGAGACAGAGAGCAAGAGAGCAGAAGGCAAACTGAGAGAGAGAGAGAGAGAGAAGGAGATTGGCAACCAATTCAATTCTGGTTTGTTGACCTGGGGAAA
>NW_027141721.1:300000-505000 GCF_036365525.1 Heterodontus francisci | reverse complement strand
TGTAGGTAGATAGATAGGTAGATAGCAAGGTAAATAGATAGATAGGTAGATAAGTAGGAAGATAGATAGATAACTAGATAGATAAATGGGTAGATGGATAGGTAGATAGGTAGGTAGATCGATCGGAAGAGAGATAGATAGGTAAATAGATATATAGACACTGTTGTGGTTTATTCACTGACAGTGTTGTCTTTCTCCAAAGGGACAGCAGAGGGCGGTGTAGGACCGTGATTAGTATCAGATTATTGATGATGTTTCAATCGGGACTTTGAAACGTGTCCATGAACCGCTCCTGATAATTAAAGGACTACATCCCGTTTACAGTCTGGTGAACTGAACACAAGGTCCCGCAGATGCTGGATGGTTTAGGTTCTGGGTCCTCTGTCACTATATTGGTGCTCAATGCGTTTCTGGGTTATAAATAAATCAGGATGGAAATGTTAATCAGATCAGACAGCCTCTGTGGAGGGAGAAAGAAACATTCACATATCAGGATCTAAACCTTTTAACAGAACTGGAAGGATTTAGTGGTCTATCAACTTTTAAGCGGCACAAAGTCAGGGAGAGGGAGAATGGGAGGAATGCAGGAGAGATTTAATAACAAAACGGAGGCTGGTGCAAGACAAAAGGGATGTTAATGGGTCAAGTAAAGAACAAAAGATGGTTCTAGAAGAGGCAGAACTGGCAGAAACACAATCATTACCAACAAGCCTCTGTCCAAATAAACCGGAGCAGTGGTTATGATCAGAAATTGTTAAACTCACTGTTGAGTTCAGAAAGCTGTAAAGTGTCCAATTGAAAGATTAGGTGCTGTTCTTCGAGTTTCTGTTGAGCTTCATTGGAGCAGACTAGGAGGTCGAGGACAGAGAGGTCAGGGTGGGAGTGGGAATGGGAATTAAAAGTGTCCACTAACCGGAATCTCAGGGTCACACTTGCAGCCTGAATGCAGGATGTTCCACAATGCTGTCACCCTGTTGCTGTAATTGGTCTCTGCAGCTAGTCCCACTCCTCCTGCCCTTTCTAAATAACACTGCACATTTTCCCTTCAGATAATTATCCAAATTTCCTTTTGAAAGCCACGATTGAACCTGCCTCCCCCGCACTCTCAGATAGTGCATTCCAGATCCTCACCACGAACTGCGTCAAAACGTTTCCTCAGTTCACCTTTGGATCGTTTGCCAATTACCTTCAATAAGTGCCCTCTATTTCTCAATACATCAGCCCATGAAACACAGAGACAGAGAGGGTGAATCAGGGAGACATAGAGAGGAAAAACTCAACGTAAATGAACGGGACAGAGGGAGACAGAGAGAGAAAAATACACACACACACACACACACACAGATATAGAGAAAAAGAGATTGAAAGAGTGGGAGACATAAAGCTCGATACATGCAGAGAGAGAGAGAGTGAGGAACAAAGAGTAAGAAAGAGAGAGGAAGGCGGATTGAGATAGATAGAGAGACATTGACAACCTACTCCACTCTGACTTGTTTACCTGGGCGTCACCATCTGTGCATCACTTCCTAATGCTCTTCCTGTTCCTCCCAATGATTTGTAAAGAGTGGGTTGGTTATTGACAACACTCATCACTCCTGCTCTCTCCCCTTTGCTGATTCAGAGGGCAGCTTAAAGTAAAAGATGTATCTGTTACTGACTCTGATCACCCTGTTTCACCGTAAGGCGTTTTATTGAAACAACAATTATACTTAACATTTCTTTCGTTTTATTTTTCTTTGATTTTCTCTCTCTCTCCTCTTTCTCCCCACTGGACTGAATGTTACTGTTTATTGATCTCCTCCTCTCCCTGTCTCTTTCCCAGATGTGAACTCACAGATTATCCACCAGACTCCCTCCGCTGTCTCCAAATATTCTGGGGAGCAGGTGAAGCTGAAATGCACCGTGCAGGGCAGCAGTAACCCTGCCATGTTTTGGTACAGACAATACCCGGGGAAGGAGCCGCAGTTTATGTTTTACTCCACGGGTGCCAATCTCGTATCTCCAGAAGAGGTGGATGGTTTTACCGCCGAGAGACCAAGTAACTCCGAGTTCAACCTGGAGTCCTCCAACCTGCGGGAGAATCACTCGGCCGTGTACTTCTGTGCCTGGAGTCTTCACAGTGACTCAGAGAGATGGAGAAGTTCAACAAAAACCCCAAAGGCAGCAGGAAACACCTGTGGAGGATAAAGGTGCTCGGTGCTGCCGCTTGGTTTTTGTGCAGGGCGATTGTTTTTGTGACGATAAGAAGACAAGTGAGAATAAAAGTGAGATAATAAATGTCCAGGCACTGACGAAGAGACAACGAACGGACCTCATCTGTGCGGTGAAACTTTCGATCTCTCTCTGAATGATGAACAAGGATAACACCAGATCTGAGGTTGTAACTATCAGGAAAGATTAACAATAAAACGACTTGAGTTCTTCTGCACTGACACTGAGTTTTCTTCCTCTATAGGGTTAACAGAGGGCGCTCCAGGACCATTAATACACAATGGACGAGAAAACATTTAATCGGAAAACAGAAAGAGGCAGAGGTCATGCAGCCCTCGAGCTTCATACACAGTGACAGGAGAAGGACATTCATCACCTGAGAGAGGGATACACACACACACACACAACGAGAGAGACAAAGAGAGGGAGACCGAGTGTGTGAGAGAGGGTGAGAACAAGATTGAGAGGAAAACTGACAGAGACAGAGAGACTGAGAGAGAAAGGTTGAGAGACAGACTGAGACAAAGAGACTGAGACAGAGAGACGGAGACAGAGCGATTGAGACTGAGAGGAGGAGAGAGAGGAGAGGGAGGAGGACAGAGAGGGGGGCCAAGAAAGAACCAGAGAGAAAACAAAAAAAAAAGACAGAGGAAGAGACTGAAACAGATTGGGAAACAGACACACACATACACACATGCACTCAAACACACAAAGAAAGAGACAGGGACAGAAAGACAGAGAGCAGTAAAACAGAGGGGGACAGTGATCTAAAGACAGAGCGAGTGAAAAATACACGCACACACATGCACTGCTATGTATCCGTGTCTATTCATCTTCCAGCTCATTGAATAAGAATATCCCGTGATCTCAGGATAGTAACTGTCAGGAAAGAATAACAATAAAAGGACTGGGGCTGTTATAGATTGACACTGTGTATATTTTCACCACAGGGATAGCTGAGGACGCTCTAGGACCATGTGATGCACAATGGATTTGAGAAGGAGTTCATAGGATAACTCAAACAGTGGGAGATCATACAGTCCTCCAGGTTGATATACATGACCAGGAGAAGGACAATCACCTCCTTAGAGAGAGAGAGAAAGAAAGAGAGAGAGACTGAGAGAGAAAGTGGGACATTGACAACCAACTCGATTCTCATTTGTTGATGTGGGAAATGAACGTCACCATCTCTGCATCACTTCCTAATGCTCTCCCTGTTCCTCCCAATGATTTGTAAAGAGTGGGTTGGTTATTGACAACACTCATCATTCCTGCTCTCTCCCCTTTGCTGATTCAGAGGGCAGCTTAAAGTAAATGATGTATCTGTTACTGACTCTGATCACCCTGTTTCACCGTAAGGGATTTTATTGAAACAATAATTCTACTTAACATTTCTTTAGGTTATGTTTGTACTTCTTTCTCTCTTTCTCTCTCCCACTGTACTGAAATTCCCTGTTTACTGATCTCCTCCTCTCCCTGTCTCTTTCCCAGATGTGAACTCACAGACTATCCACCAACTCCCGCCGTTGTCTCCAAATTTCCTGGGGAGCAGATGAAGCTGAAATGCACCGTGGATGGCACCAGTAACCCTTACATGTACTGGTACAGACAATACCCGGGGACGGAGCCGCAGCTGATGATTTACTCCCTAACTGTACAAAGGGTGAACTCAGAGGGGACACTGGATGGTTTCACCGCCGAGAGACCGACTGACTCCGAGTTGAAACTGGAGTCCTCCGGCCTGCGGGAGAATCACTCGGCCGTGTATTTCTGTGCCTGGAGTCTTCACAGTAACTCAGAAAGTTGGAGCAGTTCAACAAAAACCCCAAAGGCAGCAGGAAATACCTGTGGAGGGTAAAACCGTTCGGTGCCTCGACCTCCTGTTCCCTTATGCAGAGTGAAAGTATTACAATAAAAATTGTTGAGACATGATTGTAGTGACACACTAGATTTACAGGTACTGAGAGAGAGAGAGAGAGAGACAGAGAGAGAGAGAGAGAGAGAGAGAGAGAGAGAGAAAGAGAGAGAGGGGAGATTGGCAACCAATTTGATTCTGATTTGTTGACCTGGGGGAATGGGCGTCTCCAACATTGTATCACTTCCTAATGCTCTTCATGTTCCTCCCAATGATTTGTAAAGAGTGGATTTGGACCCTCACAAGAGTCTAGGCTCCGGCTTTCACTCCTGTGTCCATTAAGAGAACATGTTGTAGTGAAAGATGTATCAGTTACTGTGTCTGATAATCCTGTTTCATTGTAAGTGAGTGTGAAATACAAAGATTATCGTTAATAACTTTCCTCTCCTCTCCCTGTCTCCCTTTCATTCCCAGAAATTCCCTGTTTACTGATCTCCTCCTCTCTCCATCTCTCTCCCAGATGTGAACTCACAGACTATCCACCAGATTCCCGCCACTGTCTCCAGATTTCCCGCGAAAGGAGTGGGACTGATGTGCACTGTCAAGGGGAGCAGCAGTAGCATCTCCATGTACTGGTGCAGACAACACCCGGGGAAGGAGCCGCTGTTGATGTTTTACTCCAGTACTGCTAACTATGTGGATCCAGAGGGGACGGGGAAAGGTTTTACCGCCGAGAAACTTAATAAGTACGAGTTCAAACTGGAGTCCTCCAGCCTGCGGGAGAATCACTCGGCCGTGTATTTCTGTGCCTGGAGTCTTCACAGTGAGAGATGGAGCAGTTCAACAAAAACCCCAAAGGCAGCAGGAAACACCTGTTTCAGATAAAACCAGGCTGTGCTGCGTCCTGTTGGTTGTTTTTGGCATTGGAAAAGTGTTTTTCACAAGAAGACAGGGCGGATTTAAACAGAAAGTGAGAGGTTAGAAATAGAAGCACAGGGGAATTGTGAAATAGACTTTACAGGAATGATATCGGAACAAAGATAGTTTGAACATCTTTGCTCCAGAAAGGAGAAGACTGAAGGGTGAACATTCATAGTTCTTAGAAAGATTATGAAAGGGTTTAATGTGTGAAGTGAAGATCAGATAGGTAGGGAGATAGGTCGATAGAAAGCTGGTAGGCAGACAGACAAAGTTGTGTTTTATTCACTGACAGTGTTGTCTTTATCCACAGCGACAGCAGAGGGCGGTGTAGGACCGTGATAAGTATCAGATTATTGATGATGTTTCAATAGGGACTTTGAAACTTGTCTATGAACCTCTCCTGATAATTATAAAACTACATCCCGGTTACAGTCTGGTGAACTGAACACAAGGTACCGCAGATGCTGGATGGTTTAGGTTCTGGGCGCTCTGTCACTGTATTGGAGCTCATTGTGTTTCTGGGTTATAAATAAATAAGGATGGAAATACTAATCAGGTCAGACAGCCTCTGTGGAGAGAGACAAAACATATCAGGTCGTAGACCTTTCAACAGAACTGGAAGGATTTAGTGATCTATCAGCTTTGCAGCAGCAGAAAGCCAGGGAGAGGGAGAATGGGAGGAATGCAGGAGAGATTTAATAACAAAACTGAGGCTGGTGCAAGACAAAGGGGAAGTTAATGGGTCAAGTAAAGAACAAGAGATGGGTCGAGAGGAGATGGAAATGGCAGAAACGCAATCATCACCAACAAACCTCTGCCCATAGAAACTGGAGCAGTGGTTATGATCAGAAATTGTTTAACTCATTGTTGAGCCCTGAAAGCTGTAAAGAATCCAATTGAAAGATGATGTGCTTTTCTTCGAGTTTCTGTGGAGCTTCACTGGAGCAGAGAAGGAGGTCGAGTACAGAGAGGTGGGAGTGGGAATGAGAATTAAAAGTATCCGCTAACCGGAATCTCAGGGTCACACTTGCAGCCTGAATGCAGGATGTTCCACAATGCTGTCACCCTGTTGCTGTACTTGGTCTCTGCAGCTAGTCCCACTCCTCCTGCCCTTTCTACATAACACTGCACATTTTCCCTTCAGATAATTATCCAAATTTCCCATTGAAAGCCACGATTGAATCTGCCTCCCCCGCACTCTCAGGTAGTGCATTCCAGATCCTCACCACTCACTGCGTCAAAACGTTTCCTCAGTTCACCTTTGGATCGTTTGCCAATTACCTTCAATAAGTGCCCTCTGGTTACCAATACATCCGCCCATGAAACACAGAGACAGAGAGGGTGAATCAGGGAGACATAGAGAGGAAAAGCTCAACGTAAAAGAACGGGACAGAGGGAGACAGAGAGAGAAATACACACACACACACACACACACACAGATACAGAGAGAGAAAGAGATTGAAAGAGTGGGAGACATGAAGCTCGATACATGCAGAGAGAGAGAGTGAGGAACAATGAGTAAGAAAGAGAGAGGAAGGCGGATTGAGATCGATAGAGAGAGACATTGACAAACTACTCCACTCTGACTTGTTTACCTGGGCGTCACCATCTCTGCATCACTTCCTAATGCTCTCCCTGTTCCTCCCAATGATTTGTAAAGAGTGGGTTGGTTATTGACAACACTCATCACTCCTGCTCTCTCCCCTTTGCTGATTCAGAGGGCAGCTTAAAGTAAAAGATGTATCTGTTACTGACTCTGATCTCCCTGTTTCACCGTAAGGCGTTTTATTAAAACAATAATTCTACTTAACATTTCTTTCGTTTCATTTTTCTTTGATTTTCTCTTTCTCCCCTTTCTCCCCACTGGACTGAATGTCCCTGTTTATTGATCTCCTCCTCTCCCTGTCTCTTTCCCAGATGTGAACTCACAGACTATGCACCAGACTCCCGCCGCTGTCTCCAAATTTTCTGGGGAGCAGGTGAAGCTGAAATGCACCGTGCAGGGCACAAGTAACCCTGACATGTTTTGGTACAGACAATACCCGGGGAAGGAGCCGCAGCTGATGTTTTGCTCCCGAAGTGTACAAAGTGTGAACTCAGAGGGGACGGTGGAGGGTTTCACCGCCGAGAGACCGAGTAACTCTGAGTTCCACCTGGAGTCCTCCAGCCTGTGGGAGAATCACTCGGCCGTGTATTTCTGTGCCTGGAGACATCACAGTGACCCAGAGAGATGGAGCAGTTCAACAAAAACCCCAAAGGCAGCAGGAAACACCTGTTTCAGATAAAACCAGGCGGTGCTGCATCCTGTAGGGTGATTTCATCATTGGGTACATGTTCTTCACAAGAAGTCAGCGCGGATTTAAAGAGAAAGTGACAGGTTAGATTTCGAAGCACCGGGGAATTGCGAACTGGACTTTACGGGAACACAGAGTTTAAAGCGAACATGATAGTTTGAATATCGGGGTCTCTTTGCTCCAGAAAAGGGAAGACTGAAGGGTAAACCTTCAGCGGTCTTAGAGAGATTGTTAAAGATTTTAATATGTGAAGTGAAGATCAGAAACAACAGCGAGAGAGACAGAGATTGATAGAGAGATCGAGAGAGAGAGATACAGAGAGAGATAAAGAGAGAGACAAAGATATATATATATATGGAGAGAGATAGATAGATAGATAGATAGATAGATAGATAGATAGATAGATAGATAGATCGATAGAGAGAGTGATAGAGAGAGAGATAGATAGATAGATAGATAGATAGATAGATAGATAGATAGATAGATAGATAGATATATAGATGGAGAGGCATTGAGAGATAGATAGAGAGAGAGATAAAGAGAGAGAAAGAGAGACGGATAGAGAGAGATAGGGAAATAAATTGAGATGGATAGATAGATAGATAGAGAGAGACATAGAGAGATTGATAGATAGAGAGATAGATAGAGAGAGGGAGAAAGAGAGACACGGATAGAGAGAGGGAGAGAGAGAGACAGAGACAGTGAGAGAGAGATAAAGAGAAGTAGAGAGAGAGATAGAGAGAGGGAGAAAGATAGAGAGAGATGGATGGATTGATGAATGGATATTGAAGGTGTGGTTTTATGTCACTGCGTTTTCTTTCTCCAAAGGGACAGTAGAGTGCGCTGTTGGACCATGATAAACATCAGAGTCTGGAACACACTTTAACAGTGACCTGGGAACACAAGGAGTTCATTCATCACCTCGAAAACATTCCGACCTTCACTGAGATCATGAAATAAAGACAAGAAATCCTGGAACCACTCAGCGGGTCTGGCAGCATCTGTGGAAAGAGAAGCAGAGTTAACGCTTCGGGTCAGTGACCCTTCTTTCGGGTCAGTAATCCTTTATTTCACTGAGATCATGACTGATCGATAACTTCCCATCGCTCTCTCTCTCCAACCCTCTCTCTCCCTCTCTCCATCCCTGTCTTTCTCCATCCCTCTCTCTCCCTCTCTCTCCAACCCTCTCGCTCCCACTCTCCATCCTCTCTCTTCCTGTCTCCATCCCTCTCTCTCCCTCTCTCTCCCCATCCTTCTCTCACCCTCTCTCCATCACTCTCTCTCCATCTCTCTCCATCCCTCTCTCTCCTACACTCTCCATCCCTCTCTCTGCTCCTCTCCATCCCTCTCTCTTCCTATCTCCATTCCTCTCTCTCCCTCTCTCGCCATCCATCTCTGCCTCTCTCTCCATCATGCTCTCTCCCTCTCTCTCCATCCCACTCTCTCACTCTCGCTACCAAGCTGGTGTAAAATGAGAGAATGCCAATTAACATCCCTGTCTTTTACAGGGGCAGTGACTGTCTCTCTATCTAGCTCGTTATTTTTCTACCTACATGACTTTCCCTCGATCTCTCTATATCTCTACCTCTCTCTATATCTATCTGTCAACCTGACTGACTCTCTATCTATCTATCTCTCTACCTGATTATCTAGCTCTCTGTCTCTGTATGTATCAAACTCTATCTTTCGGTGATTACAGTTTGAATGAACTAATTAAACATACTGCAGTAATGTAATGAATGACCATCTTTTCATAGATTTTCTATACATTGACCAGTAGATGATGTGGTTTGTCATCAATTACGTATCAAAATCCTCTCTGATCTTCAATATCTGTATCACATCCACCATTAACCTTCGCTGCTCGAAGGAGAGAAACCCCCAGCTTCTCCAGTCTCCCCACAGTAACTGAAGTCCCTCATCCCTGGTAACAGATGGTTAATCTCTTTCTAACCTTCACTACACAGAGGCGAACAACTCCCCAATTCACAGGAACTAACTCAGCTCAGAACCATTAAACATCTGAGCGCTGTTTCACACTGTTCAAAGGTGAGACCCCTCTCCAGATACCTTCATCTCTGGGACACCTGCCTCCTGACAGCTAGTTCATAAGCTGCTGAAACCTGTTTAGCCACTTTCATCTTAGACTCGAGTCACATTTGATGTGTTTTTCAAAGAAATTAGCAGTTCAGACCAGTGAACAATTTAACCCTTTAACTCCCATTCACCACGCTGGTTCGGCAGCAGAGCAGTTATGTTACTGGACTCGAAATCCAGAGGCATGGACTAATGATCTCCAGACTTGAGTTCAATTCCCACTGGGGCAGAAATGCAATTTAAATTCAATTAATTAAATAAATAAAAATCTATCAGAGACACTATGAGTAATCATGAACATGGAGTGTCGTAAAAACCCAACGTCTTCATTGATTACCTTCAGGGAAGGAAATCTGCCATTCTTACCCGGTCTGGCCGATATCTGATTGCAGACCCACAGCAATGTGGTTGACTACTAACTGCCCTCTGATATGGCCTAGCAGGTATTCCCGAAGATGGTTCACTACCACCTTCTCAGAGGCAATAAGGGATGGGCACACTCTCTGGGTATAGAGGGTTGTTTCCCTGAATTCTACTCTATCAAAGCGCTTTCTGAAATGTGAACACCTCTATTCAATCTCCCCCTATCCTCCTGTGTTGTATCATTCTACAACATTGCTAACCAATGTAATGGGGTGGAGCAGAGTGTCGCAGTAAGTGACTGCCAATCACAATGACAACCGGATGCTGGGTATTTAATTGGATACAATATAGAAACCGCCTGCAAGTGTGTTGTTGAAAACTCCACACGTTCACACATCGAGTTAGTATCGAATGAAGAAATCATGTTGCATAAAGTTCTCTGTCTAATCTTGATGGCTGCACTCTTCCCACGTAAGTCAAAGTCAGAAACTGTGTCGAATAATGTATTGTAAAGTCAGCGGTGATTCTGTTCCATAACACTGCTGTGTCAGAGTCTCACTCCAGAACACTTGAGCTCAAAGTCAAAACTAACACCCCAGGTGTCAGGACTGAGGGAGTGCTGCACTGTCGCAGAGGCAGTACTGAAGGTGTGCTGCACTGTCGCAGAGGCAGTACTGAGGGAGTGCTGCACTGTCGCAGAGGCAGTACTGAGGGAGTGCAGCACTGTCACAGAGGCAGTACTGAGGGAGTGCTGCACTGTTGCAGAGGCAGTACTGAGGGAGTGCCGCACTGTCGCAGAGGCAGTACTGAGGGAGTAACTACATTGGTTGCAAGGCCCTTTCTGATGCCCTGAGGTCCTGAACAGCGATATATTAATGTAAGCCCTCTCTTTCGTGTAATGCAGCCCCTGCTCCAATCCATTATTGACTGAAATAATAATCTAATCGATGTTCCGTCCCACAGGAATACTCGCCTCCTATGTGGAACAGTCACCCTCTATCCTATCGATTTCCGCAGGAGAGTCGACAACACTCAGATGCACGCTGACCAATACTGCCTATTCCTATATGTACTGGTACAGACAACAACCAGACAGGGCACTGGAAGCTCTGTTCTATTCTGTTGGAACAGGGTCTGTCACCAATTACACGTCCGAGTCATTTAAGGCAGACAGAGCCAGCAATACACTGTTTACTTTGGCACTGAGAGACGCCGCTCCATCTCACACCGCTGTCTTTTTCTGCACTTGTAGTATCGCACAGTGTTTGAGAAAGCGGATCAGCAGCTGCAAAAACCTGCAGCGGATGAACGGGAGTTCAGTGCTCATCTTCAACTGGCAGGGGGCAGCAGTAGATTGAAGCTCATTGTTCAGATCTATCTGTCCACCTGATTGTTTATCTCTCTGTCTCTCTATCTATCTATCACTTTACCTGGTTATCTATCTCTCTGCCTCTCTATCTATCTAACTCGATCTTTAGGTAATTACAGTTTGTGTGAACGAATTAAACATACTGCAGTAATGTAATGAATGACCATCTTTGCATAGATTTTCTATATATTGACCAGTAGATGATGTGGTTTGTCATCAATTATCTATAAAAATCCTCTATGATCTTCAATATCTGTATCACATCTACCGTTAACCTTCTCTGCTCCAAGGAGCGAAACCCCCAGCTTCTCCATTCTCTCCACAGTAACTGAAGTCCCTCATCCCTGGTACCAGTCTTGTTAATCTCCCTCTAACCTTCACTACACAGAGGTGAACAACTCCCCAATGCACAGAAACTATCTCAGCTCAGAACCCTGAACCATCTGAGCGCTGTTTCACACTGTTCAAAGGCGAAACCCCTCTCCAGATAACTTCATCTCTGGGACACTTGCCTCCTGACAGCGAGTTCAGAAGCTGCTGAAAACTCTTTACCCACTTTCACCTCAGACTCGAGTCACATTTAATCTGTTCTTCAAAGAAACCAGCAGTTCAGACCAGTGAACAATTTAACCATTTAACTCCCATTCACCACGGAGGTTCGGCAGCAGAGCAGTTATGTTACTGGGCTAGTAATCCAGAGGCCTGGACTAATGATCCCCAGACTTGAGTTCAATTCCCACCGGGGCAGAAATGCAATTTAAATTCAATTAATTAAATAAATAAAAAATTGTCATGGAAAGTATGAGTAATCCTGAACATGGAGTGTCTTAGAAACCCAACGTCTTCATTGATTACCTTCAGGGAAGGAAATCCGCCATTCCTACCAGGTCTGGCCTATATGTGACTGCAGACCCACAGCAATGTGGTTGACTATTAACTGCCCTCTGATATGGCCCAGCAGGTATTTCCGAAGATGGTTCACCACCACCTTCTCAGGGGCAATAAGGGATGGGCACACTCTCTGGGTATAGAGGGGTGTTTCCCTGAATTGTACTCTATCAATGCCCTTTCTGAAATGGGAACACCTCTATTCAATCTCCCCCTATCCTCCTGTGTTGTATCATTCTACAACATTGCTTTGCAAAGTAATGGGGAGGAGCAGAGTGTCGCAGTAAGTGACTGCCAATAACAATGACAACCGGATGCTGGGTATTTGATTGGATACAATATAGAAACCGCCTGCAAGTGTGTTGTTGAAAACTCCACACGTTCATACATCGAGTTAGTATCGGATAAAGAAATCATGTTGCATGAAGTTCTCTGTCTAATCTTGATGCCTGCCCTGTTCCCACGTAAGTCAAAGTTAGAAACAGTGTCGAATAATGTATTGTAATGTCAGCGGTGATTCTGTCCGTAACACTGCTGTGTCAGAGTCTCACTCCAGAACACTTGAGCTCAAAGTCAAAAGTAACACCCCAGGTGTCAGGGCTGAGGGAGTGCTGCACTGTCACAGAGGCAGGACTGAGGGAGTGCTGCACTGTCGCAGAGGCAGTACTGAGGGAGTGCTGCACTGTTGCAGAGGCAGTACTGAGGGAGTGCCGCACTTTCGCAGAGGCAGTAATGAGGGAGTAACTACATTGGTTGCAAAGCCGTTTCTGATGCCCTGAGGTCCTGAACGGCGATATATTAATGTAAGCCCTCTCTTTCTTGTAATGCAGCCCCTGCTCCAATCCATTATTGACTGAAATAATAATCTAATCGATGTTCCGTCCCACAGGAATACTCGCCTCCTATGTGGAACAGTCAACCTCTATCCTATCGATTTCCGCAGGAGAGTCGACAACACTCAGATGCACGCTGAAGAATACTGGCTATCCTGCAATGTACTGGTACAGACAACAACCAGACAGGGCACTGGAAGCTCTGTTCTATTCTGTTGGAACAGGATCTGTCACCAATTACACGTCCGAGTCATTTAAGGCAGACAGAGCCAGCGATACACTGTTTACTTTGGCACTGAGAGACGCCGCTCCATCTCACACCGCTGTCTATTTCTGCGCTTGTAGTATCGCACAGTGTTTGAGAAAGCGGATCAGCAGCTGCAAAAACCTGCAGCGGATGAACGGGAGTTCAGTGCTCAACTTCAACTGGCAGGGGGCAGCAGTAGATTGAAGCTTTCTGTTCATATCTATTTGTCCACCTGATTGTTTATCTCTCTGTCTATCTATCTCTCTACCTGGTTATCTATCTCTCTGTCTCTCTATCTATCTAACTCTATCTTTAGGTAATTACAGTTTGTATGAACTAATTAAACATACTGCAGTAATGTAATGAATGACCATCTTTTCATAGATTTTCTATATATTGACCAGTAGAAGATGTGGTTAGTCATCAATTATCTATCAAAATCCTCTATGATCTTCAATATCTGTATCACATCTACCATTAACCTTCTCTGCTCTAAGGGCAGAAATCCCCAGCTTCTCCAGTCTCTCCACAGTAACTGAAGTCCCTCATCCCTGATACCAGTCTGGTTAATCTCCCTCTAAACTTCACTACACAGAGGCGAACAATCCCCTCATGCACAGGAACTAACTCAGCGCAGAACGATTAACCATCTGAGCGCTGTTTGACAGTGTTCAAAGTGAGACCCCTCTCCAGTTCAGAAGCTGCTGAAAACTCTTTACCCACTTTCATCTTAGACTCGAGTCACATTTGATGTGTTCTTCAAAGAAACTCGCAGTTCAGACCAGTGAACAATTTAACCCTTTAATCTCCATTCAGCAAGGAGGTACGGTAGCAGAGCAGTTATGTTAGTGGACTAGTAATCCAGAGGCCTGGACTAATGATCCCCAGACATGAGTTCAATTCTCACCAGGGCAGAAATTGAATTTAAATTTAATTAAGTAAATAAATAAAATCTGTAATGGAAAGTAAGAGCAATTCTGAACATGGAGTGTCGTAAAAACCCAACGTATTCATTGATGACCTTCAGGGAAGGAAATCTGCCATTCTTACCCGGTCTGGCCTATATGTGACTGCAGACCCACAGCAATGTGGTTGACTGTTAACTGCCCTCTGATATGGCCCAGCAGGTATTCCCTAACATGGTTCACCACCACCTTCTCAGGGGCAATAAGGGATGGGCACACTCTCTGGGTATAGAGTGTTGCTTCCCTGAATTCTACTCCATCAAAGCCCTTTCTGAAATGTGAACACCTCTATTCAATCTCCCCCTATCCTCCTGTGTTGTATCATTCTACAACATTGCTATACAATGTAATGGGGTGGAGCAGAGTGTCGCAGTAAGTGACTGCCAATAACAATGACAACCGGATGCTGGGCATTTAATTGGATATAATATAGAAACCGCCTGCAAGTGTGTTGTTGAAAACTCCACACGTTCACACATCGAGTTGGTATCGAATGAAGAAATCATGTTGCATGAAGTTCTCTGTCTAACCTTGATGGCTGCATTCTTCCCACGTAAGTCAAAGTCAGAAACTGTGTCGAATAATGTACTGTAATGTTAGCGGTGATTCTGTCTGGAACACGCCTGTGTTAGAGTCTCACTCCAGAACACTTCAGCTCAAAATCAAGGCTGAACACCCCGGGTGTCATGACTGAGGGAGTGCTGCAATGTCGCACAGGCAGGACTGAGGGAGTGCTGCACTGTCACAGAGGCAGTACTGAGGTAGTGCTGCACTGTCGCACAGGCAGTACTGATTGAGTAACTACATTGATTGCAAAGCCCTTTCTGAGGTCCTGAACGGCGCTCTGTTAATGAAAGTCCTTTTTTCTTGCAATGCAGTCCCTCCTCTAATCCGCTATTGACTGAAATAATAATTTAATCGATGTTCCATTCCACAGGAATACTCGCCTCTTGTGTGGAACAGTCTCCCTCGATCCTATCGATTGCAGCAGGAGAGTCGACAACACTCAGATTCACGCTGACCAATACTGGCTGGACCTTAATGTACTGGTACAGTCAACAACCAGACAGGGAATTGGAAGCTCTGTTCTATTCTGCCACAGAAGTGACTGTTACCAATTACACGTCCGAGTCATTTATGGCAGTCAGATTCAGCGATACACTAAAATAAAAGCAAAATACTGCGGATGCTGGAAATCTGAAACAAAAACAAGAAATGCTGGATTCACTCAGCAGGTCTGGCAGCATCTGTGGAAAGAGAAGCAGAGTTAACGTTTCGGGTCAGTGACCCTTCTTCGGAACTGTTCCGAAGAAGGGTCACAACCCGAAACGTTAACTCTGCTTCTCTTTCCACAGATGCTGCCAGACCTGCTGAGTGAATCCAGCATTTCTTGTTTTTGTTTCAGCGATACACTGTTTTCTTTGGCACTGAGAAACGCTGCTACATCTCACACCGTTGTCTATTTTTGCACTTGCAGTATCGCACAGTATTTGAGAAAGCGGATCCGCAGCTGCATCAACCTGCAGCAGATGAACGGGATTTCAGTGCTCATCATCCACCGGCAGGTGGCAGCAGTGGTTTGAGTCTCACTGCTCATTTTCCACCAGCAGGGCGCAGCAGTAGATTGAATGTCAGTGCTCATCTTCCACCAGCAGGGGGCAGCAGTAGATTGAATGTCAGAGTTCATAACTGTCTGTCTGCCTGCCTGTCTGTCTCTCTATCTATCTATCTCTCTACCTGGTTATCTATCTCTCTGTCTCTCTATCTAGCTACCTCTCTACCTGGTTACCTATCTCTCTGTCTCTGTAACTATCTAACTATATCTTTAGGTGATTACAGTTTGTATGAACTAATTAAACATACTGCAGTAATGTAATGAATGACCATCTTTGCATAGATTTTCTATATATTGACCAGTAGATGATGTGATGTGTTATCAATTATCTATCAAAATCCTCTATGATCTTCAATAACTGTATCATATCTACCATTAACCTTCTCTGCTCCAAGGAGAGAAACCCCCAGCTTCTCCAGTCTCTCCACAGTAACTGAAGTCCCTCATCCCTGGTACCAGTCTTGTTAATCTCCCTCTAACCTTCATTAAACAGAGGTGAACAACTCCCCAATGCACAGAAACTAACTCAGCGCAGAACCCTGAACCATCTGAGCGCTGTTTCACACTGTTCAAAGGCGAAACCCCTCTCCAGATAACTTCATCTCTGGGGCACCTGCCTCCTGACAGCGAGTTCAGAAGCTGCTGAAAACTCTTTACCCACTTTCACCTCAGACTCGAGTCACATTTAATGTGTTCTTCAAAGAAACTAGCAGTTCAGACCAGTGAACATTTTAACCATTTAACTCCCATTCACCACGGAGGTTTGGCAGCAGAGCAGTTATGTGACTGGGCTAGTAATCCAGAGGCCTGGACTAATGATCCCCAGACTTGAGTTCAATTCCCACCGGGGCAGAAATGCAATTTAAATTCAATTAATTAAATAAATAAAAATCTGTCATGGAAAGTATGAGTAATCCGGAACATGGAGTGTCTTAAAAACCCAATGTCTTCATTGATTACCTTCAGGGAAGGAAATCCGCCATTCCTACCAGGTCTGGCCTATATGTGACTGCAGACCCACAGCAATGTGGTTAACTATTAACTGCCCTCTGATATGGCCCAGCAGGTTTTCCCGAAGATGGTTAACCACCACCTTCTCAGGGGCAATAAGGGATGGGCACACTCTCTGGGTATAGAGGGTTGTTTCCCTGAATTGTACTCTATCAATGCCCTTTCTGAAATGTGAACACCGCTATTCAATCTCCCCCTATCCTCCTGTGTTGTATCATTCAACAACATTGCTATGCAAAGTAATGGGGTGGAGCAGAGTGTGCAGTAAGTGACTGTCAATAACAATGACAACCGGATGCTGGGTATTTGATTGGATACAATATAGAAACCGCCTGCAAGTGTGCTGTTGAAAACTCCACACGTTCACACATCGCGTTAGTATCGTATGAAGAAATCATGTTGCATGAAGTTCTCTGTCTCATCTTGATGCCTGCCCTGTTCCCACGTAAGTCAAAGTCAGAAACAGTTACGAATAATGTATTGTAATGTTAGGGGTGATTCTGTCCGGAACACTCCTGTGTCTGAGTCTCACTCCAGAACATTTGAGCTCAATGTCAAGGCTGACAAACCACGTGTCAGGACTGAGGGAGTGCTGCACTGTCGCAGAGGCAGTACTGGGGAAGTGCTGCACTGTCGCAGAGGCAGTAGTGAGGGAGTGCTGCACTGTCGCAAAGGCTGTACTGAGGGTGTGCTGCACTGTCGCAGAGGCAGTACTGAGGGAGTGCAGCACTGTCACAGAGGCAGTACTGAGGGTGTGCTGCACTGTCGCAGAGGCAGTACTGAGGGAGTGCAGCACTGTCACAGAGGCAGTACTTAGTGGGTGCTGCACTGTCGCAGAGGCTGTACTGAGGGAGTAACTACATTGGTTGCAAAGCCCTTTCTGATGTCCTGAGGTCCTGAATGGCGCTATATCAATGTAAGCCCTTTTTTTCTTGCAATGCAACCCCTGCTCCAATCCATTATTGACTGAAATGATAATCTAATCGGTGTTCCATCCACAGGAATACTCGCCTCCTATGTGGAACAGTCGCCCTCTATCCTATCGATTGCAGCAGGAGAGTCGACAACACTCAGATGCACGCTGACCAATACTGCCTATTCCTATATGTACTGGTACAGACAACAAGCAGACAGGGCACTGGAAGCTCTGTTCTTTTCTGCTACAGAAGGGTCTGTTACCAATTACACGTCCGAGTCATTTAAGGCAGACAGAACCAGCAATACACTGTTTACTTTGGCACTGAGAGACGCCGCTCCATCTCACACCGCTGTCTATTTCTGCGCTTGCAGTATCGCACAGTGTTTGAGAAAGCGGATCCGCAGCTGCAAAAACCTGCAGCGGATGAACGGGAGTTCAGTGCTCATCTTCCACCGACAGGGGGCAGCAGTAGATTGAATCTCTGTGCTCATCCTCCCCCGGCAGGGGGCAGCAGAGAATGAATCTCAGTGCTCATTTGTCGCCAGCAGGTGGCAGCAGTAGATTGAATCTCAGTGCTCACTTTCCGCCAGCAGGTGGCAGCAGTAGATTTGAGCCACCTTGATGGTTATGGGCCCAGTAATGAGCACAGACCAAGCTGTCGAATAGATCAGCAGCCCAGTGTGACCCAGATATTGTTGAACCTACTTCCCTTGGGCCAGTGTTGCAGGAAATGATTGCCAGGACTCCCAGCTGACTATTTGTGAATCAACATCGGCCTGTTTTTCTTAATTCGTTCATGAGATGTGGGCCTCGCCAGCGAGGCCAGCATTTATTGCCCATTCCTAATAGCCCTTGAACTGGATGACTTGCTAGGTCATTGCAGAGGGCTTTTAAGAGTCAACCACAATGTGTGGATCTGGAGTCACAAGTAGGCCAGACCAGGTGAAGGAGGCAGATTTCCATCCCTAATGGACATCAGTGAACTAAATGGATTGCTGCAATTTCATGATCTGTATTGGTGGGATTCACCCTCACGTTACAAAAACACTAGCTGAGGCTGTGGATGAGGAGTCTAGTTAAATTAGCAACACACGAATACATCCTCCACAGGAGCAGATCATTTGGAATCCAGATGTCTATCATTGGGAATCTACATGTGGCTAATTTGGGAATGCCGATGAGGTTCATTTGGAATCTGGATATGAACAGTTGGAGATTTCTAATCAATAAGTTAGGAACTGAACAACAGACACCCTTGTTGAGGATGTTAACAACACTTAATCCAGTCACTCAGCCATCATAAGCAACCACGTCCATTCTGATTGGTTGGGTGGTGGAAGGGGGCGTGTCCAACACTGCATCACTTCTTCATGCCCTTCATGTCTTACTCAATGATTTGTCAGGAGCGGATTGGTTAGCCACAGAACTGATCTCATCTGTTCCACTGCCTTTGCTGTTTGACAGGGCAGTGTCAAGTGGGAGATGTATCTGTTCCTGGCTCTGATAATCCTGGTTCACCGTAAGTGCCAAATACAAAGATTATCAGTCAGAACCTTCCTCTCCTCTCCCTGTCTTTCTTTCATTCCCAGAAATTCCCTGTTTACTGATCTCCTCCTCTCTCCATCTCTCTCCCAGATGTGAACTCACAGACTATCCACCAGATTCCCGCCGCTGTCTCCAGATTTCCCGGGAAAGGAGTGGAACTGATGTGCACTGTGGAGGGGAGCAGCAGTAACCTCAACATGTACTGGTACAGACAATACCCGGGGAAGGAGCCGCTGTTGATGTTTTACTCCAATACTGCTAACTATGTGGATCCAGAGCGGACGGTGGATGGTTTCACCGCCGAGAGACAGACTGATTCCCAGTTCAACCTGGAGTCCTCCAGCCTTCGGGAGAATCACTCGGCCGTGTATTTCTGTGCCTGGAGTCTTCAGACTGACTCAGAGAGATGGTGCAGTTCAACAAAAACCCCAAAGGCAACAGGAAATACCTGTTTCAGATAAAATCAGGCGGTGCTGCATCCTGTTGGGTGTTTTTATCATTGGGAACATGTTTTTCACAAGAAGACAGGCGGATTTCAATAGAAAGTAACAGGTTAGATATGGAAACACAGGAGAATTGTGAAATCGACTTCACAGGAATGATATCAGAACACAGAGGTAAAAATTATCAAGATAGTTTGAACATCAGGGGATCTTTGCTCCAGAAAGGAGAAACTGAAGGGTAAACATTCAGCGTTCTTAGAGAGATTATTAAAGATTTTAATATGTGAAATGAAGATCAGATAAATACAGATAGATAGAGAGATCGATAGATAGAGAGATAGATACATACGTTGTCGTTTTATGTCACTGTATTTTTTTTCTCCAAAGGGACAGCGGAGTGCGCTGTAGGACCATGATAAACATTAGAGTCTGGAACACACTTTAACAGTGACCTGGGAACACAAGGAGAACATTCATCACCTCGGAAACACACCGCCCTTCAAGGAGATCATGACTGATCAATAACTTCCTGTCGCTCCCTCTCTCTATCCCTCTCTCTCACTCTCTCCATCTCTCTCTCTCCCTCTCTCCAACAGTCTCCCTCCATTCCTCTCTCTCCCTCCCTCTCTTTCCCTCTCCCTCCATCCCTCTACCTCATTCTAGTTACCAAGCTGGTGTAAAATGAGAGAATGCCAATTAACATCTCTGTCTTTTACAGGGGCAGTGACTGTCTCTCTGTCTGGCTCGTTATTTCTCTACCTCTCTGAATTTCCCTCTATCTCTCTATTTCTCAACCTCTCTCTATATCTATCTGTCTACCTGACTGTCTCTCTATCCAGCTTGCTATTTCTCTACCTATCTGACTTTCCCTCGATCTACCTCTCTCTCTCTGTATCTACCTGTCTACCTGACTGTCTCTCTATCTATCCATCTCTCTAACTGGTTATCTATCTCTCTGTCTCTCTATCTATATATCTCTCTAACTGGTTATCTATCACTCTGTCTCTTGATCTATCTATCTCTTACCTGGTTATCTATCTCTCTGTCTCTCTATCTATATATCTCTCTACCTGGTTACCTATCTCTCTGTCTCTCTATCTATATATCTCTCTAACTGGTTATCTATCTCTCTGTCTCTCTATCTATATATCTCGCTAACTGGTTATCTATCTCTCTGTCTCTCTATCTGTATATCTTTCTAACTGGTTATCTATCACTCTGTCTCTCCATCTATCTATCTCTATACCTGGTTATCTATCTCTCTGTCTCTCTATCTGTCTAACTCTATATTTAGGTGCTTACAGTTTGTATGACCTAATTAAACATGTTGCAGTAAGGTAATGAATTACCACCTTTTCATAGATTTTCGATATATTGACCAGTTGATGATGTGGTTTGTCATCAATTATCTATCAAAATCCTCTATGATCTTCAATATCTGTATCTCATCTACCATTAACCTTCTCTGCTCTAAGGAGAGAAACCCTCAGCTTCTCCAGTCTCTCCACAGTAACTGAAGTCCCTCATCCCTGATACCAGTCTGGTTAATCTCTCTCTAACCTTCACTACACAGAGGCGAACAACTCCCCAATGTACAGGAACTGACTCAGCTCAGAACCCTTAACCATCTGAGCACTGTTTCACATTGTTCACAGACGAGACCCCTCTCCAGATACATTCATCTCTGGGACACCTGCCTCCTAACAGCGAATTCAGAAGCTGCTGAAAACTGTTTACCCACTTTCATCTCAGACTCGAGTCACATTTAATGTGTTCTTCAAAGAAACGAGCAGTTCAGACCAGTGAACAATTTAACCCTTTAACTCCCATTCAGCAAGGTGGTACGGTCGCAGAGCACTTATGTTACTGGACCCGTAATCCGGAGGCCTGGAATAATGATCCCCAGACATGAGTTCAATTCCCACCAGGGCAAAATGGAAATTAAATTCAATTAATTAAATAAATAAATAATTTGTCATGGAAAGTATGAGCAATCCTGAACATGGAGTGTTGTAAAAAACCAATGATGACCTTCATGGAACGAAATAGAGTCTTCGAGTTATACAGCACAGAAACAGGCCCTTCGTCCCATCGTGTCTCTGCTGGCCATCAAGCACCTAACTATTTTAATCCCATTTTCCAGCTCTTGGCCCGTAGTCTAGTATGCTATGGTGTTTCACGTGCTGATCTGAATACTTCTTAAATGTTGTGAGGGTTCCTGCCTCTATCACCTCTTCATGCAGTCCGTTTCAGAGTTCAGCCACCCTCTGGGTGAAAACGTTTTTCCTCAAATCCCCTCTAAACCTCCTGCCCCTTACGTTAAATCTATGTCGCCTGGTTATTGACCCCTCCACTAAAGGAAAACGTTTCTTCCTTTCTAACCTATCAATGCCCTTCATAATTTGTTCACTTCACTCAGGTCACCCCTCAGCCTTCTCTGCTCTGAGGAAAACAACCACAGACTTTTCAGTCTCTCTTCATAGCTGAAATGCTCCATCCCAGGCAACATCCTGGTGAATCTCCTCTGCACCCAAAGATAGTGAACATTTACTCTTGTAACATCTCAGCTTTTCTGAAATGACCCTTCCAGCAATGCACACATCCCATCACTGAATACATTCAGATACAATTGGAAGTGAGCAAGCTTGATAATGATGGTGGAGTGAGCATCTTTTCATGGTTATGAGGCTGCTGAGGGTGAGGCTGACACAGATACTGGCGGTCGGGACGAGGGTGATAATGTGGCCTCAGATGGTAATGATGAGTGTGAGGATGGTGTCAGGATGAATGTGGTTATGATCAGGGGAGTACTGAAGGTATTGATGATACCAACACACCCGCCCATTTAATCACCTCTCCACCACAGAAGATAGTTTACATCACATTTCTGCAACTTTCAAAGACATGAAACAGAACTGCAGGCCCAGAAACCGATGAGCTGGGGCTCAAACATTGGTCCCTCCCCAGAAATGACGAGTCCTCGGTGAGCCCATGAGCAAAGATAGAAAGCTTGGCTCCGCCTAGGAAAATGTTGAAGATGATGGAGAGAGAAGCTGCAAATTCCAGTCAGTGCCCAGAACTTTGAGATACTCTACAATAAAAGTTCTCAGTCATTTCATATAAAACCACACGGATCCTTCACCCTCCAGAGATGGCTGTGTCTCAGCTCTGGGTTGTGTTGTTGGTGTTAACGGGTAAGGAGGTGCCTGAACTGTGAGGTTACAATGATGTACATGTGTCTGCTTCTCAGTCTCTGTCTGTCTTTGTCTCTCTCCTTCTCACTCTGTATTTCTTTCTCTGTCTCTCATTCACTCTCGCTCTGCCTCTCTGCCTCCATCTGGTCCCCACCGCTCTCTCTCTCTCTCTCTCTCTGTCTGTCTGCCCACTTCTACCTCTTCTTGTTGATAACGATATAGACAGTTTCCCTGTGCTAATCTCTCTCTTTCTCTCTCTCTCCCTCCCTCTCTGTTTTACAGATGTGGGGGCCGTGTTGATCCAACAGGCTCCCTCTTCCATATCCCATTCCCCAGGCTCTCCAGTCAGGATCGAGTGTACTTACACTGAAGCAATAGCTAGCTCTGTTTTCTACTGGTACCGATGGCATCTGGACCGTGAGCCCGAGAACCTTTTCTATTCCTACGGTGCTGGAACGGTCACTCCCTCCGGTGAGGTGGACGGTTTCACCGCCAGGAGACCCGACAACACCCATTTTTACCTGGAGTCCTCCAGCCTGTTGGTGAATCAATCAGCCGTGTATTACTGTGCATGGAGACTGCACAGTGACTCCGAAAGGCGCTGGAGTTCAGCAAAAACTCTAAACATTGACAGAGCTCACTTGTGGGAGATAGACCTGTCTATCTGGGGTGTCATTCTATCACTCTGACTATCTGTCAGTTTCTATGTCTACTTTTGAATAATCTGGCTCTTTGACAGAGTTGTCTAACTAGTTCCCATTCACTGACTAGTTCTCCATTGCACTAATAAATCTCCCCTTCATCTACTTCTCCAATTGACATCTGGAAGTTACTATTGGATCGTCTTCCACCGCCCTTTCAGTCAGTGCCCTCCACATGATAACAATTCACTGAGGAGAAAGATTCCACTCATCTCCCACTCTAGTTCCTTTCCCAATTACCTTCAATTCTTGGTCCCTGGTTTATCGACCCTCCTGACAGTAGATACAACCATCTGGATACAGTTTCTCTATCAAGACACTTCTGACCACATCTTTCAAATCTCCCCTTACCCTCATTACTCTAATGGACACAAGTCCATACAAATAGGAAATGGTTGATCTTGGAACCTTTAATCATGTCTCTGATGATTCATACAGTGCAAAGGCGAAACACCTCTCCAGATCCGTCTCTGACTGGAACACCTGCCTCCAGACGGCGGCTTCAGCATCTGTTCAAAACTGTTAACCCATTTGTCTCTCAGTCTCTCGGGGTCTTTTGAAGAATTTTCACAGTGACTGGAGTTCAGTGCGGTGAAGAACTTAACCCTTTAACTCCCGTTTAGCACAAGGGGGGAAATGAAACTGTCTTGGCCCTGAAACAAGGCAGCAGGTTGACGGGTCTTATTGGATCATAGAATCATGCAGGATAGATCCAGGCCATTCAGCCCAACGATCCTGGCCTGGCTGTTCGAAAGAGCGACCTCCTCCCATCTCTCTCTATCTTGCACCATCAGCAGATTCTTCTATTCCTTTCTCACTCATGTATTTAATCAGCTCCCCCCTTAACTGCATCGTCTCTATTCGATCTCAACCCATTCCATTTGGTCGCCAATTCTACATTCTCAACGTTCCCTGGGTTAAAGAACCTCCTCCTGAATTCCGAATTGGATTTATTAAGGACTACCTTACATTTATGATCCCTGGTTTTCACCCTCCCTGTCCAATTACTCCCACTCCCTTTTCTTTATGAATAACGCTGCACTTGAACTTGCAGCTTGTCTGCCTCCTTACCGACATGACAACAGTGCACTTCAATATGTATTTGACTGGCTGAGGCTTGAGTGAAGCAGGGAGCTGTCAGGCCGAATGGCGCGGATCTGTGCACTAACTTCCATCTAGTTCTGTGCCACAAGCGCCAAAACGAGTCGAGTAGGAGAAGATAACTAATGACTGAAACAGGTTCAGGGTCTGACACTGAAACGCCTGCAGAATCGGTGCTTGCAGTTGCAGCTGGAGCCACTAGGTGCCAGTGTTACTCCACTGCAGCCGCTGCCGAGAACATGCTCAGACAGAGTGAGCTTTCCCCACAGCAGCTCCACAGGTCAACTTGGCTGCTTCTGAAATTTTTCACTTCTCACCTATTTCACACAATATATTCCGGCAATGCGAAAAAAAAACTCAATGATTTGATATCCCGTAGATGAGCCTTTAATATGATTGTTAAGGGGGCATTAAGTGACATTTATATCATTCCAACCTTGAAATATTTGCACCCAGATGCCAGTTTGTAGATTTCCAGGTTCTATTTTGCAATTACATTGGCCCAGGTGTTTGTAGGAAACTAGGAGAGAGCCTGAATTTCCATCGTGACTTTAGCACAACTCCCACATCTATCGTGCCAAGTCTAAAGTAACATTCCCCCCGCCCCCCACTCCCGTGCTCCCTGTTTCCAGGTGGAATAACGGGAGATCTGGTGCTCACTTCATGTGATCAAGTGAGAGACAGTTTTCAGAACAGAAGGCTTCACACTGACATGTTGTGATATCCTCACTGCGCTGGTGGAGGGGCTGTATTAATCAGGTCTGTTCATTGAGGAGGTGAAACGCAGTTTGTTGAGGTTTTCAGAGCGGGTTTGGACGGATGATTTCCTTCCCGAAAAGACATGAGTGAGCCAGCTGGGTGTCAGGACACCTTAACTGAGACTAGTTTTCAATTGCAGATTTTCTGATGAAATAATTGCATTTATTCATTAATTGAATTTAAATTCCACCATCTGACCTGGTGGGATTCTAACGCATGTCCCCTGGAGATTCACCCCCGCCTCTGGTACACCAGCTCAGTGACATGACAACTACACCACCATCTGCCCCAGGCTAGTCTGGAACGTGGGGCCATCGGGCCGAATAGCCTGAATCTGTGCTGCAATTTCTATCTAATTCGATGTCACTAGCGTCACCAGCTGAAGCAATGGATAAAAAATGGGAAGACGGAGCAATTTCAAAGCATGTCTTCATAATGCCTATTTTATCAATTGCACTTTGCAAATCTCAGGTGCCTGTAGTTACACATTACAGCCACGAGATGGGGATGGAGCTCCACCGCAGCCTGAGTCCCACTTGCTTCTGGAGAGACTGAGCGAGCAAAGCAGCAGTGACTTGACCCATCTACCTAATAGTCAATTCCACTAACTCTGAAACAGATTAAAATCATAACCATTCCACACAAAATAGACAACTGGATTTCCCCAAGTCTGCTCGTTCATAGTGACTGGTTTGACCAACACTTGTGATATACTAAAACAGATGATCTGAAGGAAGTAAAGAGGGGAAGCAAAGTCAGAAAACAGTGAAAGAAAAATGGAGAAGGAGGAATTTTATATAAAGAAGCACATATTCAGGGATGTGCACATCACTGACAAGGTCAGAATTCATTACCTATGCTGAATTGCCCTGAACTGAATGACTTGCTAGCCCATCTCAGAGGCAGTTAACAGTGAACTACATTGCTATCAGGTGATTCATTTTGGCAGAAGGGAGACAGAGAGGAAATACAGACTTAATGACACAGGCCTGAAGAGTGTTCAAGGACAGAGGGACCTGGGGGTTAATGTGCATAGATCTTTGAAGGTGGCAGGACATATGGACAGAGAGGTTCACAAAGCTTATGGGATCTCGAGATTTATAAATAGAGGTGTAGAGTTCAAAAGCAGAGAGATTGAGCGAAACATTTATAAGGCTCTTGTTCGGCCCCAACTTGAGTATTGAGTCCAGTTCTGGTCACTACACTTGAGGAAGGTTGTAGGGTCCTTGAGAGGGTGTAAAGGAGATGGATTGGGATGGTTCCAGGGATGAGAGATTTTAGCTACATGATTCGGTTGTTGAAGCTGGGGTTGTTCTCCTTGGAGCAAAGGAAATTGAGGGGAGATTTGATAGAAGTGTACAAAATGAAGAGAGGTTTAGGTAAAGTAGACAATGAAAAGCTGTTCCCATGAGCTGATGGGTACAAGGGCTCGGGGACACAGATGTACGGTTTTGGGCAAGAGATACAGGGGCGAGGTGAGGAATATCTTGTTTACGCAGTGAGGTGTAATGACCTGGAACTCACTGCCTACCAGGGTGGTGGAATCAGAGAGAATGAATGATTTCAATATGAAAATAGACAGGAACTTGGAGAGAAATAAACTTGCTTGAGGAATGGGACAAACTGGATTGCTGTACAGAGAGCCCGCATGGACTCGAAGGGCCGAACAGGCTCCTTCTCTGCTGTTCTGCCCCCGTACCCCGCCCCCAACAAGAGGAAGCAGTTTATCTCTATCTACCCTGTCAACCCATTCAATCGTTTTAAACACCTCAGTCAGATCACCGTTTAATCTTCTCTACCTGAGGGAATAAAGAACAAGCAATGTAAACATGTTGGGTGTTGCATTTCCTTCACACTTGATTGACTGATCAAAGATATTTTCAGATTCTCCGACCACAGGAAATCGATCATAGAATCAGAGACTGGTTACAGTATAGAAGGAGGCCATTCGGCCCATCGAGTCCATGCCAGCTCTCTGCAAGATCAACCCAGCTAGTGCAACTCCTCCTATCTCTCCTGTCAATTCAATTTGTCGCCATAACCACCTGCAAATTCCTCTGCGCTGTTTCCTTCGCATGCTCTTGTGGAAGGACTTTGTCAGCACAACACAGCAACAGAATCGCATTGTACAGAGAGACACAGAGACAGGGAAGGCACCGTTAGTATGTGTGGTTATCAGAGTGCAGCTGTAAATGTTTCAACATGTTCACGGATGCAGCAAGAAAAAAACAGCCTGTTTTGTGGGTTTAACCGACACACCTTTGTATTTTTCCACTCCTAGGCCCGAGGCAAAACAGTAGGTTAAAGGGTAAGGTAACAAAGTGTTATGTTCCTGGGCTAGTAATGTAAAGGCCTGGGCTAATAACCTGGAGATGTGAATTCAAATCCCAGCATGCTGGATTATTTCAATTCCCTTCATTAGATAAAGCTTGATTGATGAAAAGCTGCTCTCAGTCATGGTGAACATCAACCTACAGTATTGGACAAAAAACTCATCGTCACTGAGAGAAAGAAACCTGCCATCCTTATCTGGTCTGGCCTAAGAGGTGACTCCAGTCCCACAACAATATGGTTGATTCTTAAAGGGCCCTCTGAATTGGCCGGGCAAGACAGTCGGTCGTACAAAAGCTGTGACGGGAACAGACAGCAATGGGGGTGGGCTCATCGCCATCTTCTCAAAGACGGTGAGGAGGTGGGCACTGAATTCTGCATAACAGTGCCACAACCACATCCTGTGAATGAAAGCAGATAGAGAGATTGAGAAATATAATAGAATAGAGGCCTCAACACGGGTGTGTGTACACTGCATGGCCTGTCCTCACCCCCAGACACATCATCTGGTCTGTTTCAATCTTTCCCCTCACTGCTCTGTAGCTAACCCCAGCCTCTTCCATGCAAGCGATACATGCACAGTTACTTGGCTGAGCTCCTATCCAGCATCCCTGATTAACATTCCCCAGTAACCCTCCATCCTAAACTCCCACAAAATGCTCATGTGCCTGCTGTGTTATTTCCACCAACTTCACCAATCCCTTTCGACACCCCTAAATGTTGGTGTTGTTCTCCTGCTGAAGATGTTGTTGAATTTGTTGGTGTCTTCTTCCGACTGAAGTTGTTGTTGAACTTCTTGGTGCCTGCTTCTGACTGAAGTTGTTGTTGAATTTGTTGGTGCCTTCTTCTGACTGAAGTTGTTGTTGAATTTGTTGGTGCTTTCTTCCGACTGAAGTTGTTGTTGGATTTTTGGTGTTTTTCTCTCCTGCTGAAGTTATTGTTGGATTTGTTGGGTTTTGTTTTACTGCAGCTGAAGTTGTTGTTGTATTTGTTGGTGTTTTTCTCCTGCTGAAGTTATTGTTGAATTTGTTGGTGTTTTTCTACTGCTGAAGTTGTTGTTGAATTTGTTGGTGTTTTTCTCCTGCTGAAGTTGTTTTTGAATTGTGGGGCTTTTTAACTGTTGCTGAAGTTGTTGTTGTATTCGTTGATTTTTTTTCCTGCTGAAGTTGTTGTTGAATCTGTTGGAGTTCTTTACTGCCTGCTGACTTTGCTGTTGAATTTTTTGGTGTTTTTCTCCTGCTGAAGTTGTTGTTGTATTCATTGATTTTTTTTTCCTGCTGAAGTTGTTGTTGAATTTGTTGGTGTTCTTTAAACCCTGCTGACTTTGTTGTTGAATGTTTTGGTGTTTTTCTCCTGCTGAAGTTGTTGTTGTATATGTTGAATGTTTTTTCCCGCTAATGTTGTTGAATTTGTGGTGTTTTTCTCCTGCTGAAGTTGTTGTTGTAATCGTTGATTTTTTTTTTCCTGCTGAAGTTGTTGAATTTGTTGGTGCTTTTCACCTGTTGAAGTTGTTGTTGAATTTGTTTGTGTTTTTCACCTGCTGAAGTTGTTGTTGAATTTGTTGATATTTTTCTTGAATTTGTTGCTGTTTTACTCCTGCGATGCAGTGTTCGAGGGGGCCAATTTGCCACCAATAATATTGTCCTCCTCAGCACAGATGCCACCGGATGTAAGGAACTATGCATAATGATCCAACAACAAAGCATGTGCTTAGACTACACAGGTCAATGGGATGAACAAATGAGAAACATTTCATTGGCTAGTATTGGGTTTTGTTTTGGTGACATCCTGGGACTGTACAGAGGACAACCTCTGATGTCCAGAAGGGCAGAACTGCACAGTCAGAGGGGGCAATCCTCAGCAATGATTATCCTCCAATCAAAATTGCTCCGACAATAACCACAGATGATCTGGACATTATTCCCTGTTTGATGGATCTTGCTTTGTAGAAACTGGCTGCCACTGTTCCTATCTTGCAGCAGTGGCTGCACTTCGAAGAAGTACTAGCAACGAATATGGGATTAGTAAAGCACTCGGGTTCTTGGGCTTTATAAATGGAGGCATGGAGCACAAGCGCTGGGAAGCTACGATGAACCTTTCCAAAGCTCTGGTTAGGCTGTAACTGGAAGTTTGCGTTCATTTCTGGTCACCACACTTTAGGAAGGATGTGAGTGTCCATGACAGGGTGCAAAGGAGATTTTACCAGAATGGTTCCAGGGATGTTACATGGTTATTTTGGAGAATCTGGGGTTGTTTACCTTGGTGCAAAGGCGATTGAGGGGAGATCTGATAGAGGAAACAAGATTGTGACAGTGTTAGTTAAGGTAGACAGAGTAAACCTGTTCCCATTAGTGGATGGTGCAAGGACTATTGGTCACAGATTGATGATTCTGGACAATAGATACTGGGGTATTTGAGGAAGAACCTCTATACACAGTGAGTGGTAACAACAGGGAATTCACTGCCTACCAGGGTGGTGGAAGTGGAGACAATGAATGATTTCAAAAGGAAATTGATTGGACACTTGAAGGAGATAATCTTGCTGGGCCGCAGGGATAGAGAGGTAGAATGGGACTGACTGGATTGCATGGACTCGTTGGGCAGAATGGCCTCCTTCTGTACCATACAGGCTGTATGACTTTCTGGCTAACTGGCTGTAAAGTGTTTTCAGATGAAATGGTGTTGCAAAGGTCACCAATAGGGATACACAGGGGCTCGTTGGTTTGCTGAGCTTTCACGATGATGCTGCTCACAGGTGGGTGTTTTAGGGGCAGGTTGGGAGGGTGAGGATGTTTTTGTCTCACTCTGCCGCAGGGTTGTATCGCTGTGCCCATACTCGCTGCACAGTAGTAGGTCGCAGTGTCTGTCGGCTGGGGGTCGACCAGCTGCAGGGAGAATCGGTTGCTTGCAGCGTCGTGTTGCACAGTGAACCGCTTCTCAAAGCCTGGCCCACAGCTGCCGTGCTCATTGCACATCCACTTTACTGCCTTCCCCTCCTGCCTGTACCAGTGCATGGTGTAGCTGCCCATGCTGGCTCCCTCCAAGCTGCAGCCGAGGGCGAGGGGCTTCCCCGGTCGAATAGAAGCCGCAGCTGGAGTCTGGACCACAGTGGGTGCAGACTGAACCCCTGGAACACATTCCATAAAAGAAAGTAATTCAGAATCATGGAAGGAAAATGGTAGCATAAATCATAAAATCTAACAGAATAGAAAGAGGCCGTTCTGCCCATCGTATCTGCTGTTTGAAAGAGCTATCGAGTTAGCCGCACTTGCCCCTGCTCCTACCCCATTGCCCTCCCAATTTCCCCGCTCCAAGCCCTGATCCAATAGCCATTTGGGAGATTACTATTGAATCTACTTCCTCCTGCTGAAGGGATAGCACTTACACCAAATCCAATGTCCAAGCAATAAGATGACCAAGATTGAGATGTTTTTAGCTGAGACTGCCATCGTCCTTCTCAGAAGCAGAGAGGCAGCCCTTACTGAGCAACAAGCCAGTGCCTGGTAAATGGAAATGCCACCACTTGTGATGAAGAGAGTGGAATGATTGGCCGCCCATCCTGTACCTCGACCACGCCTGTCAGCAGAGTGAACAAATGAGGAGCACTTCCCTCGGCAGCATTGCTGTTATTTTTGCAGATTCCTGCAAGCCCCTGAGCCGGACTTTCTCTCTTCTCTTCCCAACATTCCCACATTTCCTTCCATGGAATATTGCCTTATTTTTTGATTGGTCATGAATGTGCTGACCATGCGAAAGATAGGTTGGAAAACAAATTGTGAGGAGGGCACAAAGAGTCTGCAGAGGGATATAGATAGGTTAAGTGAGTGGGCAAAAAATTGGCAGATGGAGCATAATGTGGGCAAATGTGAGCTTGCCCACTTTGGCAGGAAGAATGGGAATTCAGAACATCATTTAAATAAAGAGAGACTGCAGGTCTCTACAGGACAGAGGGATCTGGGGTCCTGGTACGTGAATCACAAAAAGTCAACATGTAGGTACAGCAAGTGATTTGGGCGGCAAATTAAATGTTGTTGTTTATTGCAAGGGGAATAGAATATAAAAGTAGGGAAGTGTTGCTACAGCTGTACAGGGCCTTAGTTAGACCACATCTGGAGTACTGAGTAAAGTATTGGTCTACGTAATTAAGAAAGGACATAAATGCATTGGAATTAGTTCAGAGAAGGTTCACTCGGCTGATACCTGGGATGAAGGGATTGTCTTATGAGGAAATGTTGAGCAGTTTAAGCCGATACCCACTGGAGTTTAGAAGAATGAGAGGTGATCTTACCGAGACATGTAATAATTTAAGGGTGATTGACAGCGTGGAAGCCGAGAGGATGTTTCCCCCTGGTGGGCGAATCTAGAACTAGGCAGCATAATTTCAAAATAAGTGATTGGCAGATGGAGTATAATGTGGGGAAGAATGAGGTTGTTCACTTTGGTTGTAAGAATATAATTTTTTACAAGGCGTGAATCTTCTCGATGTTGATGTTCAGAGAGGCTTGGGTGTCCCCGTACATGAGACACAGTAAGTTCACATGCAGGTGCAGCAAGAAATTAGCAAGGCAAATGGCCTGTTGGCCTTTACTGCAAGTGGGATTGGAGTACAGGAATAAGGAAGTCTTGTGTCAATTGGCCAGCGCTTTGATAAGATCACACATGCTTTACTGTACAACAGTTTTGGTCTCCATATCCGAGGAAGGCTACACTTGCCTTGGTGGCAGTCCAGCGAAGGCTGACTCCATTGGTTCCTGGGATGAAAGGTTTGTCCGATGTTGAGAGAGCCTGTATTCTATGGAGTTTAGAAGAATGAAAGGTGATCTCAGTGAAACATACAAGATTCTGAAGGTGCTTGACTGGGTAGACACTGAGAAGTTGTTTCCCCTGGCTGGGGAATCTAGTACAGCCTCAGGTTAAGGGGCCAAGCATTTGGGACTGAGATAAGGAGAGGTTTCTTCACTCAAAGGGTGGTTAATCTTTGGAATTCTCTACCCTCGGGGGTGGCGGATGCTCCATTATTGAATATATTTCAGGTTGTGATAGACAGATATGTGGTCACTGATGGACTGAAGGGATATGGGGAGCGGGTGGAAAAGTGGAGTTCAGTTGGAGGATCAGTCATGATGGTATTGAATGACAGAGCAGGATTGAGGGGCCGAATGGTCTACTCCTGCTCCGATTTCTCATGTTATTCTAAAATCTAGTCATTTGATTCATGATGATTCCATTAACACAATCTAAAAACCCGTTAACTTTAACTGCAGGCTCTTTACATCAGTCTTCACCCTTCAATGATCTGACCAGAATAATTCTCTGCTGGCCTCTTTCAGTATCTTCCCTGCAATTGGATTCATTTCTGGCCCCATCAACGTACATAACACAACATAAGCCTAAATTTAATGCCAGTTGCCATTGTGTGGCCTAATCCCCTGCCACAAGTAAATCACTTTGGATTCCACAGGACCCCTCTACTGTCTTAACCCGTGCACAGATTTTAGTGACATCTGCAAACATTCTTTTATTATTTCATTGGATGTGGGAGTCACTGGCCAGGCCAGCAATTATTGCCCATCCCTAATCGCCCTTGAGAAGGTGGTGGTGAGCTGCCTTCTTGAGCCACTGCAGTCCATGTGAGGTAAGTACACCCACAGTGCTGTTAGGAAGGGAGTTCCAGGAGTTTGACCCAGCGACAGTGAAGGAACGGCGATATAGTTCCAAGTCAGGATGGTGTGTGACTTGGAGGGGAACTTGCAGGTGGTGGTGTTCCCATGCGTTTGCTGCACTTGTCCTTCTAGATTGAGGTCGCGGGTTTGGAAGGTGCTGTCGAAGGAGCCTTGGTGCGTTACTGCAGTGCATTGTGTAGCTGGTACACACTGTTGCCACTGTGCGTTGGTGGTGGAGGGAGTGAATATTTAAGGTGGTGCTTGTTTAGTTAGATTCCCCCAGCTGCTGTGGTGGGATTTGAACTCCTGTGCTCTGGATCATTCGGTCGAAGCCTCTGGATTACTAGTCCCAGTTTTCTTTTGGGCCTCCTTATCTCGAGAGACAATGGATACGCGCCTGGAGGTGGTCAGTGGTTTGTGAAGCAGCGCCTGGAGTGGCTATAAAGGCCAATTCTGGAGTGACAGGCTCTTCCACAGGTGCTGCAGAGAAATTTGTTTGTCGGGGCTGTTGCACAGTTGGCTCTCCCCTTGCGCCTCTGTCTTTTGTCCTGCCAACTGCTAAGTCTCTTCGACTCGCCACACTTTAGCCCCGCCTTTATGGCTGCCCGCCAGTTCTGGCGAACGCTGGCAACTGACTCCCACGACTTGTGATCAATGTCACAGGATTTCATGTCGCGTTTGCAGACGTCTTTATGGCGGAGACATGGACGGCCGGTGGGTCTGATACCAGTGGCGAGCTCGCTGTACAATGTGTCTTTGGGGATCCTGCCATCTTCCATGCGGCTCACATGGCCAAGCCATCTCAAGCGCCGCTGACTCAGTAGTCTGTACAAGCTGGGGGTGTTGGCCGCTCCAAGGACTTCTGTGTTGGAGATATAGTCCTGCCACCTGATGCCAAGTATTCTCCGGATGCAGCGAAGATGGAATGAATTGAGACATCGCTCTTGGCTGGCATACGTTGTCCAGGCCTCGCTGCCGTAGAGCAAGGTACTGAGGACACAGGCCTGATACACTCGGACTTTTGTGTTCCGTGTCAGTGCGCCATTTTCCCACACTCTCTTGGCCAGTCTGGACATAGCAGTGGAAGCCTCACTCATGCGCTTGTTGATTTCTGCATCTAGAGACAGGTTACTGGTGATAGTTGAGCCTAGGTAGGTGAACTCTTGAACCACTTCCAGAGCGTGGTCGCCAATATTGATGGATGGAGCATTTCTGACGTCCTGCCCCATGATGTTCGTTTTCTTGAGGCTGATGGTTCGGCCAAATTCATTGCAGGCAGACGCAAACCTGTCGATGAGACTCTGCAGGCACTCTTCAGTGTGAGATGTAAGATAACAGCAATGCTACCATACCCCCAGAGACTGGGCTAAGGTGTATTACACAATTCCCAAGTTTTTGCTGAGCATTCTAGTTGCACTGTGTGTATCCTTGTGAGCCCTGCAGTAGTAAGTGCTGTTGGCGTGGACTCGGGAGCTTTTCAAGGACGGAGTGAAAGTGTTGGCCTGAGTCTTGTGCTGGGTTTCAATCCTTTTCCTGTAGTTAGATGCAGAAAGTACACTCTATCTGATCCATTCCAGGCAGTCACCAATCTGCAAGTACCAGTCCAAACAACACTCAGTCATGTTGTCCTGCCCAATGCTTCTGTGGAACATGGGTTCCTCCACGGGAACCAGGGCGTTGACCGCTGGGGACTGGAGAACGATCTAACATCTAACAAGATTCTTCACACAGGATGGCAGATCAATGGGGAGAGAATGATACAGGGTTACAGGGAGGGACAGAGGCAAAAGCAGAAGAGAGGGAATAAGAAGGAGACAAATTATTCTTCTCCAGTCGCGCTGCTACATTCATACTTATATTTGCTCCACAGGTTAAGCCCAATTATAAATCAGATTTATTACATTGATAAAACTATAAATGCACCAAAGTCGGAAGGATGAACACAAACCAGCTCAGTCTGCATCTGTGAAAGAGGAAAATTGGTAATGTTTAATGATGATACTCTGTCAGAATAATCCTAACTGCTGTTCACATCAAGGAACGGTAAATCATTTCAGTTTGGTTGACGAGGAGATTATGTAAGCAATGCATAAAGTAATTATTACGAACATTAATTTCATCAACAATGGGACCAAATGGGGACAGTGGTGCTTCCTGTCTTAAAGCTGGAAAGCAGGAATATGGAAAGCAGATCTCAAACTACTTTGAGATTCTTTTCAGAGGAGGAGGCTCGTTATAAGCAGTGTGATCAAACCGCCCCTGCTGCTGTGGAAACTGCAGATAGGTCAAATAACCAGTGTCACTGGCGTTGTATTCCTTGCAGAGCACCCTCTGACCACATCATACCAACAAAACCTTAGAGGGGAACAGAGCCGGACAGGGAGAGGCCATCCCGGGGAACCCCACATAGAGAGAAATAAAGAGAGAATGAGAGAGAGAGAACAACTGGGAGGGAGCAAGGGAGAGGTAGAGTGAGGCAAAGACAGAGAGAGAGAGACAGACTGATCAACAAAGCCACTGAGAGATGGAATGATTCAGGGAAAATTAGTTCGAAAGAGAGAGAGAGAGAGAGAGATTGAGAGAACGAGTGACAGATAGAGAGAATGAGGCAATAGGAGGTGTAGAGACAGACAGGGAGAGACAGAGACAGAGCGAAACAGAGACAGGAAATGAGAGGAGATAGGCAGAATTAATTAGAGACAGAGAGACAGAATGAGACTGAGTGCGTTTGAGAGAGAAATAGAGACAGACAGCAAGAGTAAGCGAGGAAATGAGAGGCGAGAAAGAGAGGGGAAGGAAAGAAGAGAGTGAGATAAAGAGAGAGAATGAGAATGGGTGTGCGTGTGAGAGACAGAAAAAGCAACAGAGCTGAGAGGAAATGAGAGAAGGAAAGAGAGACAGGGATAAAGAAAGAGAATGAGAGTGAGTGTGTGTGAGAGAGGAAAAATAACAAGAGCAACAGAGACAGAGAAACAGGCATGAAGAGAGAGAGAAAGGAAACAATTTTACAGAACAACATAAACGATGTTTTTTTAATCAATATTGGTGAAGTCTGATGTGTTTCCTGGTGCTAGCTCGCCCTCTGCTGTCCCCCGGAGGAGAAAACCCCCCAAAAATACAAAAACAACTGCAGCACAAAAAAACACTAACAAATTCAACAATAACTTCAACAGGAAAAATAAAAGCACCAATGAAAAGGGCGGCACAGTGGCCCAGTTGTTAGCACCGCAGCCTCATAGCTCCAGCGACCCGGGTTCAATTCTGCCTGTGTGGAGTTTGCAAGTTCTCCCTGTGTCTGCGTGGGTTTCCTGTGGGTGCTCCGGTTTCCTCCCACATGCCATTATACATTGCCCGTGGTAAAGGTAGGTGGCAGGGAAATACAGGGACAGGTTGGGATGTGGTAGGAATATGGAATTAGTGTTGGATTTGTATAAATTGGTGGTTGGTGGTTGGCACAGACATGGTAGGCCGTAGGGCCTGTTTCAGTGCTGTATCTCTAAACTAAACTCTGAACTAAACAACTTCAACAGGAAAAACACCAACAAGTTCAACAACAATTTATTACAGGAAAAACATCAACAAATTCAACAACAACTTCAACAGGACATAACACCAACAATTACAAAAACAATTTCAGCAGGAGAAAAAAACCAACAAATTCAACAGCAACTGCAGCAGGATAAAAACACCAGCAAATTCAACAACAACTTCAACAGGAAAAACACCATCAAATTCAACAACGCTTTCAACAGGAAAAACACCAACAATGCCAACAACAGGTTTAGCAGGAGAAAAACATCAACAAAGTCAACAACAACTTCAGCAGGAGAAAAACACCAATAAAATTGAACAACAACTTCAGCAGGAGTATTACACCAACAAATTCAACAACAACCTCAGCAGGAAAAATACCAACAAATTCAACAACAACCTCAACAGGAAAAACACCAACAAACTCAACAACAACTTCAGCAGGATCTGCACGTTGTCTGTTCCTGGGATCTTGCCTTGTAGAAACGGGCTTCCACTCTTCCTACATTTCATCAGGGGCCGTACTTCGAAACAGTAGCAAAGAATATGGGAATAGAAAAACCTATGACATTAGCAAAAAATGCGAGATCTTGGGCTTCATAAATAGAGGCACAGCCTACAAAAACTGGGAAGTTATGCTCTGGTTAGGCCACAACTGGAGAATTGCATGCAGTTCTGGTCATCACATTTTATGAAGGAGGTGAGGGTCATTGAGTGGGTGCAAAGGAGATTTCCCAGAATGGATCCAGGAATGGAGGATTTTAGTTACAAGGTTACGTTGGAGAAGCTGGTGTTATTCTCCCTGGAGAAACTGAGATTGCGTGGAGACCTGATAGAGGTGTACAAGATTGTGACAGGTTTAGATAAAGATCACAAAGAAAAGCAGCTACTCACCCAGGAGTCAGACCTCCAGCTCCACTCACTAGTCCCACAATGGTGGTGTTCCTGCTACTCACCCAGGAGTCAGTCCTCCAGCTCCACTGACTTGTCCCACAATGTTGGTGTTCCTGCTCCTTGCTCCAGCTGCAGGGAATTGACAGCACAGAAATAGGCCATTCGGCCCGACACTTCCATGCTGGCCTTTTTGGTCCGCACGAACGTCGTTCCACGCCCTCTTCATCTCGCCCCCAGCCACATGTCCTTCTGTTCCTCTCTCCCTCATGTCATATCCAGCTTCCCCCCAACTTAAATACGTCTTCCCTATTCCCCTCAGCCTGTGGTAGTGAGTTCCACATTCTCCCCACTCTCTGGGTGAAGATGTTTCTCTCGAATTCCCAATTGGATTTATTGGTGACTGTATTATATTGACGCACCTGCCCCCTGCTTTTACTGGTCTCACCCGCAAATGGAAAAAATCTTCTCTGCATTTATCTGATCAAAACCCCTTTCATAATCTTAAACAGCTCTATCAGGTCACTCCTCAGCCTTCTCTTTTCTGGAGAAAAGAGCCCCAGTCTGTTCAGTCTTTTCCTGATCATTATAACCTCTCAGTTCTGATATCATCCTTGAACATCTTTATGTGTCTTCATGTAGAAGACATGTTCACACTGCAATAGATAAACCCAACACGATACAGAGCTGCAGGCTTTTATCTGAAACAGGTGTTTCTGTTGGTGTTTTTGTTGAGCTGCTCCATCTCTCTGAGTCACTGTGCTGACTCCAGGCACAGAAATACAGGGCCGAGTGATTCTCCCGCAGGCTGGTGGACTCCAGGTTGAACTGGGAACCAGTCGGTCGTTTGGCAGTGAAACCCTCCACCGTCCCCTCTGAGTTCACACTTCGTGTAGCTGCGGAGTAAAACATCAGCCGCGGCTCCTTCCCCGGGTCCTGTCTGTACCAGAACATGTAACCGCTACTCTCACCCTCCACACGGCACTCCAGTCCCACTCCCTCCCCAGGAAATCTGGAGACTGCGGTGGGAGTCTGGTGGACCCTCGCTGAGATCACGCCTGGGGGAAGAGACCGGGAGAGAAGAAGGTCAGTGAACAGGGACAATCTGGGATGTGAAGAATGAAGGAAGGAGAGAAAGATAGAGAGAAAGAAAATAAGAAAGAGAGCTGTTAACACAAACAATGGGGGTGTGGGGTGGTGGTGAGAAAGATCCCTTACTTTGAAATAAGACCATGAGACTCAGTAACAGATACATCTTCCACTGGAAGCTGAACCTGCAATTGGGAAATCAGTGGAAAGTAGAGCGTTGAGTCTTGTGAGAAGCCACATGAAGACTCAAGCAAGTGATTCAAGTTTGCCCAACACCTCCCTCCCTGATGGGGAACCCACGCCCCTCTCTCTACCATTGGCTGCCAGTAGTTGCTGTTACATTTGTTGGTATCATTCTGCTGCTGAAGTTGTTGTTGCATTTGTTGTTGTATTTGCTGGTGGTTTTCTCCGACTGAGGTTGTTGGATTTGTTGGTATTTGAATCTCCTGCTGAGGTAGTTGTTGTAATAAAAGCAAAATACTGCGGATGCTGGAAATCTGAAATAAAAACAAGAAATGCTGGAACCACTCAGCAGGTCTGGCAGCATCTGTGAAAAGAGAAGCAGGGTTAACGTTTCGGGTCAGTGACCCTTCATCGGAACTGACAAATATTAGAAAAGTCACAGGTTATAAGCAAGTGAGGTGGGGGTGGGGCTAGAGGTAACAAAGGAGGTCCAGATTGGACCAGGCCACATAGCTGACCAAAAGGGCACGGAGCAAAGGCAAACAATATGTTAATGGTGTGTTGAAAGACAAAGCATTAGTACAGATTAGGTGTTAATACACTGGTGGAGGTAGTTGTTGTGTTTGTTGGTGTTTTCCCTGCTGAGGTTTTAGTTGTACTTGGTTCCTTCCCTGCTTAAGTTGTTGTTCAATTTGGTTTTTGCATGTTGAGGTTGTTGTTGTATTTTTTGGAGTTTTTTTTCCCCTGCTGAGTTTACTTTCTCTTTTTTTAATTCATTCATGAGACTTTGGTTGAGGCCAGCATTTATTGTCCATCCCTAATCATCTAATTGAGAAGGTGGTGCTGAGCTGCCTTCTTGAACCGCTGCAGTCACGTGGGGTAGGTAAACCCACAGTGCTGTTAGGAAGGGAGTTTCAGGATTTTGACCCAGTGACAGTGAAGAAACTGTCTTGGCCCCAAAACAAGGCAGCAGGTTGACGGGTCTTATTGGGTCATCGTGTCATGCAGGTCAAATCCAGGCCATTCAGCCCATCGATCCTGGCCTGGCAGCTCGAAAGAGCGACCTCCTCCCATCTTTCTTCATCTTACCCTATCAACAGATTCTTCTATTCCTTTCTCACTCATGTATTTATTCAGCTCCCCCTTAACTGCATCGTCTCTATTCGACCTCAACCCATTCCATTTGGTCTGTAATTCCACATTCTCACCGCTCCCTGGGTTAAAGAACCTCCTCCTGAATTCCCAATTGGATTTATTAAGGACTACCTTACATTTATGATCCCTGGTTTCCATCCTCCCTGTCCAATTACTCCCACTCCCTGTTCTTTCTGAATAACCCTGCACTTGATCTTGCAGCTTGTCTGCCTCCTTCCCTGCATTACAACAGTGACTGCACTTCAAAATGTATTTGACTGGTTGAGGCTGGAGTGAAGCAGAGAGCTGTGGGGCCGAATGGCGCCGATCTGTGCATTGACTTGCATCTGGTTCTATGCCACAAGCGCCAACACGAGTCGAGTAGGAGAATATAACTAATGACTGAAACCAGTTCAGGGTCTGACACTGAAACGCCTGCAGAATCGGTGCTTGCAGTTGCAGCTGGAGCCACTAGGTGCCAGTGTTACTCCACTGCAGCAGCTGCCCAGAACATGCTCAGACAGAGTGAGCTTTACCCACAGCAGCTCCAGAGGTCAACTTGGCTGCTTCTGAAATGTTTCACTTCTCAACTATTTCACCCACACAGAAAAACGCAGTTAGACTTCATCATGTCTGGTCTTTAATAGTGACCAGAGGCCCCCCGGATTCCCCTGAGGCCTCCTTAGCTCAGCCCCGGAAATGACCTGTCAACATGTCAACATGTGGGAGTCAATGAACCATCAGGAATTTGCAACCCACCCCCTCACCCTTCCCTCCCCTTAATGGGAACATGAAACACTGGGGAGGAGGGGCCAGTAAATGTCACTCAGAATATTTAGATATTCTGCAGTAAAACAGCTCAGTGATTTCACACAATGAACACATGGATCTGTCTCCCTCCAGAGATGACTGTGTCTCACCTCTGGGTTGTGTTGCTGGTGTTAAGGGGTAAGGTGGAACTCGACTGAGAGATGCCAGTCATCCTCACTGCTCTTTGCCTGTGTGACCCCATTGGGGGTTTACCCCCTTACTAGGCACCGTCACTGTGATAGTTATTTCAGCTGCTCTCTTTCTCGTTTTGTATTCCTTCCTCTCTCTCTCTTTCTCTCTGTCTAACGATATATGTTCCTCTATGTCTGTCCCTCCCACTCTCCCTTTCTCTCTGTCTCTCTTGCTCTCTCTCCCTGTCCTATTAGCTCCTTCATGTCTGTTGCCCATGTCTAGAATGTTGCTGTTTTTCTCCCTCTGTCTGTGCTTCCCTCTCTCTCTCTCTCTCTCTCTGCTTCTCTGATTTTCTCTCACTCTTTTTCATTCTCTCTCTCTCTCTCTCTCTCTCTCTGCTTCTCTCTTTTTCTCTCACTCTTTTTCACTCTATGTCTCTCTCTCTCTCTTTGCAGCTCCCCATCTCCCACCTCTCCCTTCTTACATAGAAACACGGGACATTTAGGGCACACAATAGGTTATTCAGCCCATCGTGCCTCTCCCCTCTTCGTGGCCGATATCAATTTAAACATTGTCCCTGGGTTTATCTCTCTCTCTCTCTCTCTCTCTGTTTTACAGATGTGGGGGCCATGTTGATCCAGCAGGTTCCCGCTTCCATATCCTATTCCCCAGGCTCTCCAGTCAGTATCCAGTGTATTTACACAAAGGCAGATGCTGGCTCCGATGTCTACTGGTACCGGTGGCATCCGGACCGTGAGCACGAGAACCTTTTCTATTCCACCTCTGCCGGAACGGTCACCCCCTCCGGTGAGGTGGACGGTTTCACCGCCAGGAGACCCGACAACACCCATTTTTACCTGGAGTCCTCCAGCCTATGGAAAAATCAATCAGCTGTGTATTACTGTGCCTGGAGTCTGCACAGTGACTCAGAAAGGCGCCGGAGTTCAGCAAAAACTCTAAAGGAGGAGGAAAGCACTTGTGGGAGATAAACCTGTCTGTCTATCTCAGTGTCTTTCTGTCTCTCTGACTATCTGCGAGTTTCTGTGTCTCTTTGTGCATCTCTGCATCCATCCATCGATCTATCGATCTATCTATCTATCTATCTATCTATCTATCTATCTATCTATCTATCTATCTATCTATCTATCTATCTATCTATCTATCTATCTATCTATCTATCTGTCTATCTATCTATCTATCTATCTATCTATCTATCTATCTATCTATCTATCTATCTGTCTCTCTGTCCATTTTTGGTTATATTGCACCATTTATCTATCTATTTATCTTGATCATATATATATATTTGCCATCGATTTATCTACCTGTCTCTCACCTCTCTAAATATGCATCCATCATATATCTGACGTTTATCATCTTTCTAACACAACTATTTGCACCATACCAGTTTAATTATTGATGGATCATGATTTGTATTTTACTGATAGTTTCATCTTCTTGCTCTCCTTCGACTCAGAGTACATCAATACATTATGAATTATTAAAAATGCTGCAGCAATGTGCTCAGATCCTTCTCGTTAAGGCAGCCTCTACCAGTAAAGAACAGATTCCGAGGTGGGGTAAATGGGCTCATGGTCCTGTTGAATGAGCTGTCGGTGGTATGTGACAAGAGTTACACATAGCTCCCTGTTGTACATGTCCCCAATGATTCATACAATGCAAAAGTGAGACACCTCCCCAGATAGGTCTCTCACTGGAACACCTGCCTCCTGACGGCGGTTTGAGCATCTGTTTAAAACAGTTAACCCACTTCTTCATGACACTGTCGCTTTTCAAAGTATCTAACATTTCACCCCAATGTAAAACATAATCTTTGAATTGTCGTTTAGCCCAGGGGAAATAAATCTTTATCTGCCAAATACAAAGAAGCAACTTGATGTGTCTTATATATTTATAAAATCCAACAGCAGAGCCGAGGCCATTCAGCCCATCGAGCCTGGCCCGGCTGCTCGAAAGAGCTACCCTACACAACACCAATCAGACACAAGCAACGAGAGCCTGATGCAGACGGGAAGCAGTTCCTTGTTCAAGCTCCTTCCGACCAGGGGGTGCTATTATTCTGTCATACCCAGAAGTGAGGGGTCAGAAGGAAACCCTGCTTCCAGTGCTGTCATTTCCGCTCTCTGCTTTATCTTCAGCCGCCTGATATTGGTTCATGAACAGATTCAGCCTTCAGTCTGCAGGATGCAGTTTGCCAAACTCTTCCTAATCGTCTGTTCACTTCTTCCATGTAGGTAGTCATCGTTCATAAAGATACCTGCGCTAAAATACATGCTGTGTTTTCATTCACTGCTAACTTCTATGAAACTAGATTGATAAAACATCATTGAAGTCGATTTTCTGTCATTTCTTAAACTACATACTTTACTTTCACTGTAAATAATATTTACTTAATGAAATTATTGACTGAATGAAAGTTACTTATATATTCGTGACGCTACTATAGCTATCTTTAACCGATAAGTTTGCCCTAATTCTGGGTTAATTTGTCTGTCTCATTTCACTTGCTACATTATTTTTCAATCTCTATATCTATCTGTTTATTATCTATATATCTACAAATATATCATTTAACTATATATTGTCTGCCTATATAGTTATCTAGTATTATCTAATTATCTATTTGGATCGTTTAGTTGGTTATCATATGTCACAATATGTTCCAAACTTTTTAAACTATTCTCCTTATTTCTCAAGGCAAAACTCTAGCAGAGGTGATACACCAGTGGCCAACTCTGGTGGCAGTGAAGGGAGGCGAACCAGCAGAATTAAACTGTTACCAGAATGACAGTAGAAAGAGCATTATGCTGTGGTATCGGCAGTATGCCGGGCAGGGGCTCACCCTAATGGGCTATTCTTTCACTGGAAGCTCACCCACGTACGAAGGAAAATTTGAAGAGGAGGTGAAGATTATAAGGCCCGAGGACAAACGATGCAGCCTGAGGGTCCTCAAGGTTAAGGCTGCGGATGCGGCGGTGTATTACTGTGCAGCCAGTGAGCACAGCACTGCAGACTGCCTTAGTGCCAGTACAAAAACCAACAGGGTGAACAACACAACTGACAGACATACAGGAGCAGTGACAATGGTTAATGTCTCTCCCTGCCTCACCGGCCGTTTTCCAAGCTGGTGATTCCCGGATTCCTGAACCTTCATCATGGGCTGAATGACAGGGAATGGCAGAAGGTCCGAGGAAGAGAGAGAGAACGAAAGAGACAGATGTGTCTCAGATCCCCTGCAAAATTTCAAAGTCCTCGTCTACACCGTTTAATTTCTGGCACTGAGTATGTTAAAACTGAGTCACAGTCTCTGTCCGATACTTGATTAATTGAAAGGTTAATTAATGATGTAAATAAGACAGATAGTTAACATCACCATTGTGAAGCGATGGATAGAGTATCAATCATCTACAAGGTACAAGTCAGGAGTGTGATGGAATACTCTCCATTTGCCTGGATGATGCAGCTCCAACAACACTCAGGAAGCTCAACACGATCCAGGACATAGCAGCCCGGTTGTTCAGTACCCCATCTACCACCTTCAACACTCACTCCCTTCACCACAGTGGCAGCAGTGTATACCATCTACAAGATGCACTGCAGCAAAGCATCGAGTGTCCTTAGACAGCACCTTCCAAGCCCACCAACTCTACCACCAGAAGGACAAGGGCAGTAGACTCATGGGAACACCACCACCTGCAAGTTCCCCTCCAAGCAACACACCATCCTGACTTGGAACTATATTGCCGTTTCTTCACTGTCACTGGGTCAAAATCCTGGAACTCCCTTCCTAACAGCACTGTGGGTGTACCTCCCCCACATGGACTGCAGTGTTTCAAAAAGGCAGCTCTTCACCACCTTCTCAAGGGCAAATAATTGCTGGTCTTGCAAAAGAAATTCACGTCCCATGAACGAATAAGAAAAAGAAATTATTTCAGCTCTTCCACGACTTCAAGACGCCCCAAGACAGTTAACAGCCAATTAAGAACTGGAAAATGATGGTCAGATCCTCTGCTATCTCTTCTCTTGCTTTGATTTTTTTTTATTCATTCTGGGGAACAGGGTCCCTCTGAGAAGGCCAGCAGTTATTCAACATCGCTAATTGCCCTGGAGAAGGTGTCTGCTGCCTTGTAGATAACTGAAGGGCTTGCTGGGTCATTTTGGAGAGCAGTGTACTTAAAATACGGAATTCAAGTGGTGTACAGCACCATTCCATAGGCAGCATAGACAGACAGATAGCTGGCGAGGAAGGTAGACAGACAGACGATAGATAGATAGATAGATAGATAGATAGATAGATAGATAGATAGATAGATAGAAAGATAGATAGATAGATAGGTAGATAGATGGATAGATAGATAGATAGATAGATAGATAGATAGATAGATAGATAGATAGATAGATAGATAGATAGATAGATAGATAGATAGATCGATCGATCGAGCGATCGATCTCCTGGCCTCGGTGTGAACACGAGCTCAGAAAGTGGCGAGGGGGAGACAAGGGGAGAGAAGAAAGAAGGAAAAGGTAGCAGAAGGAAGCAAGCAAAAGAATGGGGGAACAACTTAAAGGTAGGGGCGGGGATCATTGCCTTGAGATAACTTCCTCTTATGACGATCCGATCTGCCTACACCTCATCTCTCTCCCTCCCTTAAAACCCAGAGTAACCAGCAGAAAGTCTCTCAGATCCACCGCAAACATGCCTTTCAGTTTCATCGTCTTTGTTATTTCCCTTCTGGCGCTGAGTAGGTTAAAATTCTGTCCCAATCACTCTTCTACATTTGATCAACTGAAAGGGATGATTAATGATCTTAATAAAACTGAGCGGCGGTGACTTGTGAAATCAGTAATCGATTATTTAATATAAGACAGTGAACTCATTCATCTGTCCCCTAGTTTGGGAAGGCAAGTGTTATTAATATGATGTTAACTCTTTAATGTTTGCACCACTTGCAAGCTTTTGGATTGCACAATTCTATTTTACAGTTGTAAAGATCCAGGTTCTTGTAGGAAATTAGGACACAGACCGAATTTCCGTCGTTAATTCGGTGCAACACCGACGCCCATCGTCTCAATTGTAACTCCATCGATACTAGTTCATTCCCTCTAATTTCTCTTTCTAGGTGTTTGCCGGGGTGATGTGATACATCAATGGCCTCAGTCACTGGCTGTTAAACAACCAGGACCCGTGGAAATGAACTGTCTGCAGAAAGGAAAGATTCGCGACTACATGTACTGGTATCGTCAGTCCCCCAGCAGAGGATTCCTCTCAATGGGCTCTGTTTACCTCGGCAATGAACCTCAGTATGAAGAGGGTTTTAAGAGCGGGTTTGTTATTACCAGGACTCTGGACAATAAGAAATCCACTCTGACGATCGAGAGTGTGAACGCCACGGACGAGGCGGTGTATTTCTGTGCAGCTGGTGATGGGACACAGCGGTTCAGAGTCATTGGCCGCCTTGACAAAAACCCTCACACGTCTCCCTTCAAACGGGTGCATTTAACCCAGCATTCGGTGAAGAGCAGCCCTGGCTGATCGGATGCGGATCTGCACCTGTTCAGTGCCCGTTCGAGTGGCAGAACGCCCATGTTCTAACTCCCCACAACCTCCAGACAGACAACACACACTTTCTCTGCCCACACCTGTATAATGGTTCATCGAACGGCTCTTCAACCCGTACCTCGGTTAGACCACACCTGGAGCTCTGTGCATAATTCTTATCTCTACAGGCTTTGTTTAGACGACACCTGAAGTGCTGAGGACAATGCTGAGGGTGACCTGTTAGAGGTGTTTAAGATTCTGAAGCAATATAATAGGGTAGAGGTAGAGAAGATGCCTGCACTTGTCGGGAAGGTCATGAATACATCATACTCACTAATAACTCCAAGAAATGAATTTATACAGTGGTGAGAATGTGGAATTCGCTGGCACACAGAAATAAATGATGTGTACAAACAGATATATGTAAATGGATGCTGGATAAAAACATTAGGGAGTAGGAAATAGCACGTCATACTGACAGGGCTGGATGAAGACATGGTTTAGTTTCTTTCATCGGATGTGGGAATAAAATTTGCGAATAAGCTAACCAGCAATATAAAAACAGATGGTGGGAGCTTTTACATAAAAAGTAAGAGAGTAGCTAAAGTTGATGTTGGTCCCTTAGAGGTAAAGACAGGAGAAATTATCATGGGGAATAGGGGAATTGAAAAAATATTTTGTGTCTGTCTTCACAGTAGAACACACAAGTTCCATACCAGAAATAGGAAGTTATCTGGGGGCTAAAAAGAGTGAGGCAATTAAGGATTTTCATATCAATTGAGAAAAAGTCTACGAGAAATTTGAGGGATTAAAATGCGACAAGTCCCCTGGAGCAGATGGATTACATCCCAGGGTTCTAAAAGAGATAGCTGCAGAGATAGTGGAGGCACTGGCTATGATTTTCCAGAATTCCTTAGATTCAGGAATGGTGCCATCGGATTGAACGCTGACAGATGTTACACGGCTTTTCAAAAAAGGAGGTAATGAGAAATCTCAGGACAGGGGATCAATCATTCCGAACTGAGATGAGGAGAAATTGCTTCACTCAAAGGGTTGTGAATCTTTGGAATTTTCTACCCTAGAGTGTTGTGGATGCTCCTTCATTGAATACATTTAAGGCTGGGATTTCTGATCCCTCAGGAAATCAAGGGATATGGGGAGTAGGCAGGAAAGTGGAATTGAAGCCCAAGATCAGCCACGATTGTATTGAATGATGGAGCAAGCTCGATGGGATATATGGTCTACACCTGCTCCTATTTCTTGTGTTCTGTGGGTCTGGAGTCACATGTAGACCAGACCAGGTAAGGACGGCGGATTTCCTTCACTAAAAGACATGAGTGAGCCAGCTGGGTGACAGGGCCCCTTAACTGAGACTAGCTTTCAATTGCAGATTTTCTGATGAAATAATTATATTTATTCATTAATTGAATTTAAATTCCGCCATCTGACCTGGTGGGATTCGAACGCATGTCCCCTGGAGATTATCTCCATCCTCTGGATTACCAGCTCAGAGACATGACAAGTGCACCGCCATCTGCCCCAGGCTAGTCTGGAACATGGTCCCATCGGGCTGAATAGCCTGAATCTGTGCTGCATCTTCTATCTAATTCGATGTCACCAGCGTCACCAGCCGAAGCAATGGATAAAAAATGGGAAGACGGAGCAATTTCAAAGCATGTCTTCATAATGCCTATTTTATCAATTGCACTGTGCAAATCACAGGTACCTGTAGTTACACATGACAGCCACGAGATGGGGATGGAGCTCCACCGCAGCCTGAGTCCCACTTGCTTCTATGAAGACTGAGCGAGCAATGCAGCAGTGACTTGACCAATCTACCTAATAGTCAATTCCACTAACTCTGAAACAGATTCAAATCATAACCATTCCACACAAAATAGACAACTGGATTTCCCCAAGTCTGCTCGTTCATAGTGACTGGTTTGACCAACACTTGTGATATACTAAAACAGATGATCTGAAGGAAGTAAAGAGGGGAAGCAAAGTGAGAAAACAGTGAAAGAAAAATGAAGAAGGAGGAATTTTATATAAAGAAGCACATATTCAGGGATGTGCACATTCCTGACAAGGCCAGAATTCATTGCCTATGCCGAATTTCCCTTAACTGAATGAATTGCTAGTCCATTTCAGAGGCAGTTAACAGTGAACTACATTGTTTTCAGGTGATGCATTTTGGCAGAAGGGAGACAGAGAGGAAATACAGACTTAATGACACAGGCCTAAAGAGCGTTCAAGGACAGAGGGTCCTGGGGCTTAATGTGCATAGATCTTTGAAGGTGGCAGACATATTGAGAGAGAGGTTCACAAAGCTTATGGGATCTTGGGATTCATGAATAGGGGTATAAAGTACAAAAGCAGGGAGGTTATGCTCAACATATATAAGGTTCTGGTTAGGCCCCAACTTGAGTACTGAGCCCGGTGCTGGTCACCACACTTTCGGAAGGATGTAGGGTCCTTGAGAGGGTGCAGAGGAGATTTACTGGAATGGTTCCAGGGATGAGAGAGTTTAGCTGCATGGTTAGGTTGGTGAAGCTGGTGTTGTTCTCCTGGGAGCAAAAGAGATTGAGGGGAGATTTGATAGAAGTGTACAAAATGAAGAGAGGTTTAGGTAAAGTAGACAAAGAAAAACTGTTCCCATTAGCTGATTGTACAAAGACTAGGGGACGAAGAGGATAGGAATAAAACAGAGAATAAAAGCTGTGATAAACTGAAATCTGGTAGGGAATTCACGAGAATTCTTTACCCAAAATACAGAATTCACTGTCAGCAGAAACTGCTGAGACAAAGACAGGAAAATGAAGAGGCCATTCAGCCCCTCAAATCTGTACCACCATTCAATGAGATCATGGCTGATCTGTGATCTAACTCCATATTCCCGCCTTTGCCCCATATCCCTTAATATATTTTGGATCACAAAAACCTATCCATCTCCGATTTCAAATTAACAATTGATTCAGCATCAATTTCCATTAGAAGAAGAGAGTTCAAACCTCTCCACCCATTGTGTGTAAACATGTGTCCTAATTTCACTCCTGAAAGGTCTGGCTCTAATTTTTAGTCTTTGCCTCTTAGTCCTAGATTCCCAAACCAGCGGAAATAGTTTGTCTCTATATACTCCCAAAGACTAACTAAATACGACTTCAAACTGGAGACCTCCAGCCTGCGGGAGAATCACTCGGCCGTGTATTTCTGTACCTTGAGTCTTCACAGTGACTCAGAGAGATGGAGCAGTTGAACAAAAAACCCAAAGGCAGCAGGAAACACCTGTTTCAGATAAAACCAGGCGGTGCTGCATCCTGTTGGGTGTTTTTTAATCATTGGGAATGTGTTTTTCACAAGAAGACTGCGGATTTAAATAGAAAGAGACAGGTTCGATATAGAAACACAGGGGAATTGTAAAATAGACTTTACAGGAATGAAAGCAGGACACAGAGGTTAAAATTATCAATATAGTTTGAACATCAGGGGAGATTTGCTCCAGAAAGGAGAAGACTGAAGGGTAAACCTTCAGCCGTCTTGGAGAGATTATTATTGATTTCAATATGTGAAGTGAAGATCAGATAAAAACAGACAGATACATTGATAGATAGATATATAGATAGATATATAGATAGATAGATAGATAGATAGATAGATAGATAGATAGATAGATAGATAGATAGATACATACATACATACAGACATCTATACGTTGTGGTTTTCTGTCACTGTGTTTTTTTTCTCCAAAGGGACAGCGGAGTGCGCTGCAGGACCATGATAAACATCAGATTCTGGAACACACTTTAACAGTGACCTGGGAACACAAGGAGTTCATTCATCACCTCGAAAACACTCCGCCCTTCAATCAGATCATGACTGATCAATAATCTCCAGTCGCTCCCTCTCTGCATCCTCCTCTCTCCCTCTCCATCCCTCTCTCCATCCCTCTCTCTCTCTCTCTCTCCATCTCTCTCCCTCGCTCTCTTTCCATCCCTCTCTTTCACTCCAGCTAACAAGCCGGTGTAAAAGGAGAGAATGCCAATTAAAATCCCTGTCTTTTGCAGGGGCAGTGACTGGCTCTCTATCTAGCTCGCTACTTCTCAACCTATCTGACTTTCCCTCTATTTCTCTATTTCCTTATCTCTCCCTATATCTATTTGTCTACCTGACTGTCTCTCTATCTATCTATCTCTCTACCTGGTTATCTATCTCTCTGTCTCTCTATCTATCTAACTCTCTACCTGGTTATCTATCTCTCTGTCTCTCTATCTATCTAACTCTCTACCTGGTTATCTATCTCTCTGTCTCTCTATCTATCTAACTCTATCTTTAGGTAATTACAGTTTGTATGAACTAATTAAACATACTGCAGTAATGTAATGAATGACCATCTTTTCATAGATTTTCTACATATTGACCAGTAGATGATATAGTTTGTCATCAATTATCTATCAATGATCTTGAATATCTCAATCACATCTACCATTAGCCTTCTCTGCTTTAAGGAGAGAAACCCCCAGCTTCTCCAGTCTCTCCACAGTAACTGAAGTCCCTCATCCCTGGTACCAGTCTGGTTATTCTCTCTCTAACCTTCACTACACAGAGGCGACACCCCCCCCCCCCCCCCAATGTACAGGAACCAACTCAGCTCAGAACACTTAACCATCTGAGCGCTGTTTCACACTGTTCAAAGGTGAGACCCCTCTCCAGATACCTTCATCTCCGGGACTGGGACATCTGCCTCCTGATGGCGAGTTCAGAAGCTGCTGAAAACTGTTTACCCACTTCCATCTCGGACTCGAGTCACATTTGATGTGTGCTTCAAGGAAACTAGCACTTCAGACCAGTAAACAATTTAACCCCTTAACTCTCATTCACCACGGAGGTACGGTAGCAGAGCAGTTATGTTACTGGACTAGTAATCCAGAGGCCAGGACTAATGATCCCCAGATATGAGTTCAATTCTCAGCAGGGGCAGAAATGGAATTTAAATTCAATTAAATAAATAAAAATCTATCAGAGAAAGTATGAGTAATCCTGAACATGGAGTGTCGTAAAAACCCAATGTGTTCACTGATGACATTCAGGGAAGGAAATCTGCCGTCCTTACCCGGTCTGGCCTATATGTGACTGCAGACCCACAGCAATGTGGTTGACTGTTAACTGCCCTCTGATTTGGCCCAGCAGGTATTCCCGAAGATGGTTCACCAACACCTTCTCAGGGGCAATAAGGGATGGGCACACTCTCTGGGTATAGAGTGTTGCTTCCCTGAATTCTACTCTATCAAAGCGCTTTGTGAAATGTGAACACCTCTATTCAATCTCCCCCTATCCTCCTGTGTTGTATCATTCTGCAACATTGCTATCTAAAGTAATGGGGAGGAGCAGAGTGTCGCAGTAAGTGACTGTCAATAACAATGACAACCGGATGCTGGGTATTTAATTGAACACAATATAGAAACAACCTGCAAGTGTGTTGTTCAAAACTCCACACGTTCACACATCGAGTTAGTATCGAATGAAGAAATCATGTTGCATGAAGTTCTGTCTCTAATCTTGATGGCTGCACTTTTCCCACGTAAGTCAAAGTCTGAAACTGTAGAATAATGTATTGCAATGTCAGCGGTGATTCTGTTCCGTAACACTCCTGTGTCTGAGTCTCACTCGTGTACTCTTGAGCTCAAAGTCAAGGCAAACACCCCAGGTGTCAGGACTGAGGGAGTGTTGCGCTGTCACAGAGGCAGTACTGAGGGAGTGCTGCACTGTCGCAGCGGCAGTACTGAGGGAGTGCTGCACTGTCGCAGAGACAGTACTGAGGGAGTAACTACATTGGTTGCAAAGCCCTTTATGATGTCCTGAGGTCCTGAACGGCGCTATATTAATGTAAGCCCTTTCTTTTTTGCAATGCAGTCCCTGCTCCAATCCATTATTGACTGAAATAATAATCTAATCGATGTTCCATTCCACAGGAATACTCTCCTCCTATGTGGAACAGTCGCCCTCTATCCTATCTATTGCTGCAGGAGAGTCGACAACACTCAGATGCACGCTGACCAATACTGCCTATTCCTATATGTACTGGTACAGACAACAACCAGACAGGGCACTGGAAGCTCTGTTCTTTTCTGCTACAGAAGGGTCTGTTACCAATTACACGTCCGAGTCATTTAAGGCAGACAGAGCCAGCAATACACTGTTTACTTTGGCACTGAGAGATGCCACTCCATCTCACACCGCTGTCTATTTCTGCGCTTGCAGTATCGCACAGTGTTTGAGAAAACGGATCCACAGCTGCAAAAACCTGCAGCGGATGAACGGGAGTTCAGTGCTCATCTTCAACTGGCAGGGGGCAGCAGTAGATTAAATCTCAGTGCTCATCTTCCCCCGGCAGGGGGCAGCAGTAGATTGAATCTCTGCGCTCATCTTCCCCCGGCAGGGGGCAGCAGTAGATTAAATCTCAGTGCTCATCTTCCCCCGGCAGGGGGCAGCAGTAGATTAAATCTCAGTGCTCATCTTCCCCCGGCAGGGGGCAGCAGTAGATTAAATCTCAGTGCTCATCTTCCCCCGGCAGGGGGCAGCAGTAGATTAAATCTCAGTGCTCATCTTCCCCCGGCAGGGGGCAGCAGTAGATTGAATCTCTGCGCTCATCTTCCCCCGGCAGGGGGCAGCAGTAGATTGAATCTCTGTGCTCATCTTCCCCCGGCAGGGGGCAGCAGTAGATTAAATCTCAGTGCTCATCTTCCCCCGGCAGGGGGCAGCAGTAGATTAAATCTCAGTGCTCATCTTCCCCCGGCAGGGGGCAGCAGTAGATTGAATCTCTGCGCTCATCTTCCCCCGGCAGGGGGCAGCAGTAGATTGAATCTCTGCGCTCATCTTCCCCCGGCAGGGGGCAGCAGTAGATTGAATCTCTGCGCTCATCTTCCCCCGGCAGGGGGCAGCAGTAGATTGAATCTCTGCGCTCATCTTCCCCCGGCAGGGGGCAGCAGTAGATTGAATCTCAGTGCTCACCATCCACCGGCAGGGGGCAGCAGTAGATTGAATCTCTGCGCTCATCTTCCCCCGGCAGGGGGCAGCAGTAGATTGAATCTCAGTGCTCATCTTCCCCCGGCAGGGGGCAGCAGTAGATTGAATCTCTGCGCTCATCTTCCCCCGGCAGGGGGCAGCAGTAGATTAAATCTCAGTGTTCATCTTCCCCCGGCAGGGGGCAGCAGTAGATTGAATCTCTGCGCTCATCTTCCCCCGGCAGGGGGCAGCAGTAGATTGAATCTCTGCGCTCATCTTCCCCCGGCAGGGGGCAGCAGTAGATTAAATCTCAATGCTCATCTTCCCCCGGCAGGGGGCAGCAGTAGATTGAATCTCTGCGCTCATCTTCCCCCGGCAGGGGGCAGCAGTAGATTGAATCTCAGTGCTCATCTTCCCCCGGCAGGGGGCAGCAGTAGATTGAATCTCTGCGCTCATCTTCCCCCGGCAGGGGGCAGCAGTAGATTAAATCTCAGTGTTCATCTTCCCCCGGCAGGGGGCAGCAGTAGATTGAATCTCTGCGCTCATCTTCCCCCTGCAGGGGGCAGCAGTAGATTGAATCTCTGCGCTCATCTTCCCCCGGCAGGTGGCAGCAGTAGATTGAATCTCTGCGCTCATCTTCCCCCGGCAGGGGGCAGCAGTAGATTGAATCACAGTGCTCATCTTCCCCCGGCAGGGGGCAGCAGTAGATTGAATCTCAGTGCTCATCTTCCCCCGGCAGGGGGCAGCAGTAGATTGAATCTCTGCGCTCATCTTCCCCCGGCAGGGGGCAGCAGTAGATTGAATCTCAGTGCTCATCTTCCCCCGGCAGGGGGCAGCAGTAGATTGAATCTCAGTGCTCATCTTCCCCCGGCAGGGGGCAGCAGTAGATTGAATCTCTGCGCTCATCTTCCCCCGGCAGGGGGCAGCAGTAGATTGAATCTCTGCGCTCATCTTCCCCCGGCAGGGGGCAGCAGTAGATTGAATCTCTGCGCTCATCTTCCCCCGGCAGGGGGCAGCAGTAGATTGAATCTCAGTGCTCATCTTCCCCCGGCAGGGGGCAGCAGTAGATTGAATCTCAGTGCTCATCTTCCCCCGGCAGGGGGCAGCAGTAGATTGAATCTCTGCGCTCATCTTCCCCCGGCAGGGGGCAGCAGTAGATTGAATCTCAGTGCTCATCTTCCCCCGGCAGTGGGCAGCAGTAGATTTGATCCTCCCTGATGGTGATGGGCACAGTAATGAGCACAGACCAAGCTGTAGAATAGATCAGCAGCCCAGTGTGACCCAGATATTGTTCCACCTACTTCCCTCGGGCCAATGTTGCAGAAAACGTTTGCCAGGAGTCCCACCTGACCATTTGTGAATCAACATCTGGCTGTTTTTCTTAATTCGTTCATGGAATGTGGGCCTCGCTGGCTCTGCCATCATTTATTGCCCATCCCTAATTGCCCTTGAACTGAGTGACTTGCTTGGCCATTCCAGAGGGCATTTAACAGTCAACCACATTGTGTGGATCTGGAGTCACATGTAGACCAGACCAGGTGAAGGCGGTAGATTTCCTTCCCTAACATCAGTGAACTAGATGGATTGTTGCAACAATGGTCACCATTAGACGAGATTCTTTTGAAAATATAGATTTATTAATGACATTGAAATGTCATTATTTGTGTTGGTGGGATTCACCCCCCTCCTCCCCCGCCCCACGTCGCTATAACTCTAGCCGAGGCTGTGGATTAAGAATCTAGTCAAGTCAGCCACACACTAATACATCCCCTACAGGAGCAGATCATTTGGAATCCAGATGTCTATAATTGGAAATCTACATGTGGCTAATGTGGGAATGCCGATGAGGTTCATTACGTACAATTGGAGATTTCTAATCAGCAAATTAGAAACTGAACAACAGACACCCTTGTTGGGGATGTCAACAACACTTACTCCAGTCACTCAACCATCATAAGCAACCACGTCCATTCTGATTGGTTGGGTGCTGGAAGGGGCGTGTCCAACACTGCATTACTTCCTCATGCCCTTCATGTTTTACTCAATGACTTGGAAAGAGCGGATTGGTTAGTCACAGAACTGATTTCCTCTGTTCCACTTCCTTTGCTGTTTGAGAGGGCAGTGTCAAGTGGGAGATGTATCTGTTCCTGGCTCTGATAATCCTGGTTCAAGGATACAAAGATTATCCTTCAGAACCTTCCTGTCTTCTCCCTGTCTCCCTTCCATTCCCAGAAGTTCCCTGTTTACTGATCTCCTCCTCTCTCCATCTCTCTCCCAGATGTGAACTCACAGACTATCCACCAGACTCCCGCCGCAGTCTCCAGGTTTCCCGAGAAATGAGTGGAACTGAGGTGCACCGTGGAGGGGAGCAGCAGTCACCTCTCCATGTACTGGTACAGACAAGAGCCGGGGAAGGAGCCGCTGTTGATGTTTTACTCCAGTACTGTTAACTATGTGGATCCAGAGGGGACGGTGGGCGGTTTCACCGCCGAGAGACCGACTGACTCCCAGTTCAACCTTTGCTCCAGAAAGGAGAAGACTGAAGGGTAAACACGATAGACAGACAGACACAGATAGATAGATAGATAGATAGATAGATAGATAGATAGATAGATAGATAGATAGACAGACAGACAGACAGACAGATACGGTGTGGTGTCATGTCACTGTGTTTCCTTTCTCCAAAGGGACAGCAGAGTGCACTGTAGGACCATGATAAACATCAGAGTCTGCAACACACTTTAACAGTGACCTGGGAACACAAGGAGACCATTCATCACCTCGGAAACACTCCGACCTTCAATGAGATCATGACTGATCAATAACTTCCTGTCGCTCCCTCTTTCCATCCCTCTTTCTCCATCCCTCTCTCCATCCCTCTCTCCATCCCCCTCTCTCCCCCTCTCTCCATCCCTCTTTCTCCATCCCTACTCTCCCTCTCTCTCCCTCCCTCTCTCTCCCACTAGCAACAAAGCCGGTGTAAAACGAGAGAATGCCAATTAACATCCCTGTCTTTTACATGGGCAGTGACTGCCTCTCTATCTAGCTCGCTAAATCTCTACCTATCTGACTTTCCCTCTATCTCTGTATTTCTCTACCTCTCTATATATCTATCTGTGTACCTGACTGTCTATCTATCTATCTCTCTACCTGGTTATCTGTCGCTCTTTCTCGCTATCTATCTAACTCTATCTTTAGATGATTACAGCTTGTATGAACTGATTAAACATACTGTAATAATGTAATGAATGACCATATTTTCATAGATTAACTATATATTGACCATATATGATGTGGTTTGTCATCAATTATCTGTCAAAATCCTCTATGATCTTCAATGTCTGTATCACATCTACCATTAACCTTCTGTGCTGCAAGTAGAGAAACCCCCACATTCTCCAGTCTCTCCACAGTAACTGAAGTCCCTCATCCCTGGCACCAGTCTGGTTAATATCCCTCTCACCTTCACTGCACAGAGGGGAACAACCCCCAATGCACAGGGACTCAATACATCCGGTGATAAAACACAGAGACAGAGAGGGTGAATCAGGGAGACATAGAGAGGAAAAACTCAGCGTAAATGAACGGGACAGAGGGAGACAGAGAGAGAACGACACACACACACACAGACACACTCACACACACACACACAGACACAGATACAGAGTGAGAAAGAGATTGAAAGAGTTGGAGACATAAAGCTCGATACATGCAGAGAGAGAGAGATAGAAACAAAGTGTAAGAAAGAGAGAGGAAGGCGGATTGAGATAGATAGAGAGAGAGACGTTGTCAACCTACTCCACTCTAATTTGTTGATCTGGGCGTCACCATCTCTGCATCACTTCCTAATGCTCTCCCTGTTCCTCCCAATGATTTTCAAACAGTGAGTTGGTTATTGACAACACTCATCACTCCTGCTCTCTTCTCTTTGCTGATTCAGAAGGCAGCATAAAGTAAAAGATGTATCTGTTACTGACTCTGATCACCCTGTTTCACCGTAAGGGATTTTATTGAAACAATAATTCTACTTAACATTTCTTTCGTTTTATTCATCTTAGATTCTCTCTCTCTCTTCTCTCTCCCCAAGGCACTGAATTTCCCTGTTTACTGATCTCTCTGTCTCTTTCCCAGATGTGAACTCACAGACTATCCACCAGACTCCCACCGCTGTCTCTAAATTGCCTGGTGAGAGAGTGGAACTGAAGTGCACCGTGCAGGGCAGCAGCACCAGTATCCTCTACATGTACTGGTACAGACAATGCCCGGGGAAGGAGCCGCAGATAATGTTTTACTCTATCGCTGCACAAAACGTGAAATCAGAGGGGATGGTGGACGGTTTCACCGCCGAGAGACCGAGTAACTTCGACTTCAACCTGGAGTCCTCCAGCCTGCGGGAGGATCACTCGGCCGTGTATTTCTGTGCCTGGAGTCTTCACAGTGACTTAGAGAAATGGAGCAGTTCAACAAAAACCCCAAAGGCAGCAGGAAACACCTGTGGAAGATAAAACTGCTCGGAGCCGAGAACTTCTTTCGTTTAGCAGAGCGAAAGAATACTGAGATTCAGGCGACTAGGCTAGATGGGATTGAGGTTCACAAGGAGGAGGTGTTATCAATTTTGGAAAGTGTGAAAATAGATAAGTCCCCTGGGCCAGATGGGATTTATCTGAGGATTCTCTGGGAAGCGAGGGAGGAGATTGCAGAGACTTTGTCCTTGATCTTTATGTCATCATTGTCGACAGGAATAGTGCTGGAAGACTGGAGGATAGCAAATGTTGTCCCCTTGTTCAAGAAGGGGAGTAGAGACAGCCCTGGTAATTATAGACCTGTGAGCCTGACTTCGGTTGTGGGTAAAATGTTGGAAAAGGTTACAAGAGACAGGATTTATAATCATCTTGAAAAGAATAAGTTCATTAGCGATAGTCAGCACGGTTTTGTGACGGGTAAGTCGTGCCTCACAAACCTTATTGAGTTTTTCGAGAAGGTGACCAAACAGGTGGATGAGGGTAAAGCCGTGGATGTGGTCTATATGGATTTCAGTAAGGCGTTTGATTAGGTTCCCCACGGTAGGCTATTGCAGAAAATACGGAAGTATGGGGTTGAAGGGGATTTCGAGCTTTGGATCAGAAATTGGCTAGCTGAAAGAAGACAGAGGGTGGTGGTTAATGGCAAATGTTCATCCTGGAGTTTAGTTACTAGTGGTGTACCGCAAGGATCTGTTTTGGGGCCACTGCTGTTTGTCATTTTTATAAATGACCAGGAAGAGGGTGTAGAAGGGTGGGTTAGTAAATTTGCAGATGACACTAAGGTCGGTGGAGTTGTGGATAGTGCCGAAGGATGTTGTAGGGTACAGAGGGACATAGATAGGCTGCAGAGCTGGGCTGAGAGATGGCAAATGGAGTTTAATGCGGAAAGTGCGAGGTGATTCACTTTGGAAGGAGTAACAGGAATGCAGAGTACTGGGCTAATGGGAAGATTCTTGGTAGTGTAGATGAACAGAGAGATCTTGGTGTCCAGGTGCATAAATCCCTGAAGGTTGCTACCCAGGTTAATAGGGCTGTTAAGAAGGCATATGGTGTGTTAGCTTTTATTAGTAGGGGGATCGAGTTTCGGAGCCACGAGGTCATGCTGCAGCTGTACAAAACTCTGGTGAGACTGCACCTGGAGTATTGCGTGCAGTTCTGGTCACCGCATTATCGGAAGGATGTGGAAGCTATGGAAAGGGTGCAGAGGAGATTTACTAGGATGTTGCCTGGTATGGAGGGAAGGTCCTACGAGGAAATGTTGAGGGACTTGAGGTTGTTTTCGTTGGAGAGAAGGAGGAGGAGAGGTGACTTAATAGAGACATATAAGATAATCAGAGGGTTAGATAGGGTGGATAGTGAGAGTCTTTTTCCTCGGATGGTGATGGCAAACACGAGGGGACATAGCTTCAAGTTGAGGGGTGATAGATATAGGACAGATGTCAGAGGTAGTTTCTTTACTCAGAGAGTAGTAGGGGCGTGGAACGCCCTGCCTGCAACAGAAGTAGTCTCGCCAACTTTAAGGGCATTTAAGTGGTCATTGGATAGACATATGGATGAAAATGGAATAGTGTAGGTCAGATGGTTTCACAGGTCGGTGCAACATCGAGGGCCGAAGGGCCTGTACTGCGCTGTAATGTTCTAATTCTAATTCTAATAACAAAAACACCAAAGGCAGCAGGAAAGAATTGTAAAAAGTGGATTTGGACCCTCACAAGACTCTAAGCTCCTGCTGTCACTCCTGTGTCTATTAAGAGAACACGTTACAGTGAAAGATGTATCTGTTAATGGGTCTGATAATCCTGTTTCACTGTAAGTGAGCATGAAATGCAAAGATTATCGTTAATAACCTTCCTCTCCTCTCCCTGTCTCCCTTTCATTCCCAGAAATTCCCTGTTTACTGATCTCCTCCTCTGTCCATCTCTGTCCCAGATGTGAACTCACAGACTATCCACCAGACTCCCACCGCTGTCTCCAGATTTCCCGGGAAAGGAGTAGAACTGATGTGCACTGTCAAGGGGAGCAGCAGTAGCATCTCCATGTACTGATACAGACAACACCCGGGGAAGGAGCCGCTGTTGATGTTTTACTCCAGTACTGCTAACTATGTGGATCCAGAGGGGACGGGGAAAGGTTTTACCGCCGAGAAAATTAATAAGTACGAGTTCAAACTGGAGTCCTCCAGCCTGCGTGAGAATCACTCGGCCGTGTATTTCTGTGCCTGGAGTCTTCACAGTGAGAGATGGAGCAGTTCAACAAAAACCCCAAAGGCAGCAGGAAACACCTGTTTCAGATAAAACCAGGCGGTGCTGCGTCCTGTTAGTTGTTTTTGGCATTGGAAAAGTGTTTTTCACAAGAAGACAGGGCGGATTTAAACAGAAAGTGAGAGGTTAGAAATCGAAGCACAGGGGAATTGTGAAATAGACTTCACAGGAATGATATCGGAACAAAGATAGTTTGAACATCTTTGCTCCAGAAAGGAGAAGACTGAAGGGTGAACATTCATAGTTCTTAGAAAGATTATAAAAGGGTTTAATGTGTGAAGTGAAGATCAGATAGGTAGGGAGATAGGTCGATAGATAGCTGGTAGGCAGACAGACAAAGTTGTGTTTTATTCACTGACAATGTTGTCTTTATCCACAGCGACAGCAGAGGGCGGTGTCGGACCGTGATAAGTATCAGATTATTGATGATGTTTCAATAGGGACTTTGAAACTTGTCTATGAACCTCTCCTGATAATTATAGAACTACATCCCGGTTACAGTCTGGTGAACTGAACACAAGGTACCGCAGATGCTGGATGGTTTAGGTTCTGGGCGCTCTGTCACTATATTGGAGCTCATTGTGTTTCCGGGTTATAAATAAATAAGGATGGAAATACTAATCAGGTCAGACAGCCTCTGTGGAGAGAGACAAAACATTAACATATCAGGTCGTAGACCTTTCAACAGAACTGGAAGGATTTAGTGATCTATCAGCTTTTAAGCAGCAGAAAGCCAGGGAGAGGGAGAATGGGAGGAATGCAGGAGAGATTTAATAACAAAACTGAGGCTGGTGCAAGACAAAGGAGATGTTAATGGGTCAAGTAAAGAACAAGAGATGGGTCTAGAGGAGGTGAAAGTAGCAGAAACACAATTATTACCAACAAACCTCTGCCCATATAAACCGGAGCAGTTGTTACGATCAGAAATTGTTTAACTCACTGTTGAGCCCAGAAAGCTGCAAAGTATCCAATTGAAAGATGATGTGCTTTTCTTCGAGTTTCTGTTGAGCTTCACTGGAGCAGAGAAGGAGGTCGAGGACAGAGAGGTGGGAGTGGGAATGAGAATTAAAAGTATCCGCTAACTAGAATCTCAGGGTCACACTTGCAGCCTGAATGCAGGATGTTCCACAATGCTGTTAGCCTGTTGCTGTACTTGGTCTCTGCAGCTAGTCCCACTCCCCCTGCCCTTTCTAAATAACACTGCATATTTTCCTTACACATAATTATTCAAATTTCCTTTTGAAAGCGACGATTGAAACTGCCTCCCCCGCACTCTCAGGTCGTGCATTCCAGATCCTAACCATTCACTGTGTCAAAACGTTTCCTCAGTTCACCTTTGGATCTTCTGCCAATTACCATCAATAAGTGACCTCTGGTTCTCAATCAATCCGGTGATGAAACATAGAGACAGAGAGGGTGAATCAGGGAGACGTAGTGAGGAAAAGCTCAGTGGAAATGAACGGGACAGAGGGAGACAGAGACAGAAAGATGCACACACACACAAACACACGCAGATACAGAGAGAGAAAGAGAGTGAAAGAGTTGTAGACATAAAGCTGGATGTATGCAGATAGAGAGAGAGAGAGAGAGACATTGTCAACCTACTCCACTCTGACTTGTTTACCTGGGCGTCACTATCTCTGCATCACTTCCTAATGCTCTTCCTGTTCCTCCAAATGATTTGTAAAGAGTGGGTTGGTTATTAACAACACTCATCACTCCTGCTCTCTCCCCTTTGCTGATTCAGACGGCAGCTTAAAGTAAATGATGTATCTGTTACTGACTCTGATCAACCTGTTTCACCGTAAGGCATTTTATTGAAACAATAATTCTACTTAACATTTCTTTAGGTGATGTTTTTATTTATTTATTTCTCTCTTTCTCTCTCCCACTGGACTGAAGTTCCCTGTTTACTGATCTCCTCCTCTCCCTGTCTCTTTCCCAGATGTGAACTCACAGAATATCCACCAGACTCCCGCCGCTGTCTCCAAATTTTCTGAGGAGCAGGTGAAGCTGAAATGCACCGTGCAGGGCAGCAGTAACCCTGACATGTTCTGGTACAGACAATACCCGGGGAAGGAGCCACAGTTTATGTTTTACTCCACAGGTACTGATCACATAAATCCGGAGAAGGCGGTGGATGGCTTTACCGCCGAGAGACCGACTAGCTCCCAGTTCAATCTGGAGCCCTCCAGCCTGCGGGAGAATCACACGGCCGTGTATTTCTGTGCCTGGAGAGATCACAGTGACTCAGAGAGTTGGAGCAGTTCAACAAAAACCCCAAATGCAGCAGGAAACACCTGTGGAGGATAAAACTGCCCGAAGCCTCGAATTTCTTTCGTTTTGCAGAGCGAAAGTGTTTATGATAACAAGAAGAGATGGGTCAGAGTGGTAGTGAGAGATTAGATATACAGGTAGTAGAGTATGTGCAAAGAACAATTGACAAGGATAACACCAGATCTGAGGTTCTAACTATCAGGAAATATCAACTACAAAAACGACTTGAGTTCTTCTGCATTGACACTGAGTTTTCCTCCTCTGTAGGGTTAACAGAGGGTGCTCTAGGACCATGAATACACAATGGCCTGGCAAACATTTAATAGGAAAACAGAAAGAGGCAGAGATCATACAGCCCTCGAGCTTCATACACATTGACAGGAGAAGCACATTCATCACCTTTGAGAGGGATACACACGCACTCAACGAGAGAGACAAAGAGAGGGAGACCGAGTGTGTGAGAGAGGGATAGAACAAGATTGAGAGGAAAACTGACAGAGACAGAGAGACTGAGACAGAGAGACTGGGACTGAGACAGAGAGAGACTGAGAGAGACTGAGAGAGAGAGACTGAGAAAGAGAGATTGAGACAGACAGGAGAAGAGAGAGGAGAGCGAGGAGGACAGAGAGGGGGAACAAGAAAGAGAGAGAGGGAGAACAAAAAACACAGAGGAAGAGACTGAGACAGAGAGACTGAGACAGAGAAACAGTGAGGGAGACTGAGAGAGAGAGACTGAGAGACAGAGAGAGACAGAGAGTGAGAGAGAGACAGAGAGAGAGAGACAGAGACAGAGAGAGAGAGACTGAGAGAGAGACAGAGAGAAAGCGACTGAGGGAAAGCGACTGAGACAGAGAGACAGACAGAGGAGAGAGAGGAGGACAGAGAGGGGGAAGAAGGAAGTGCGAGAGAAAAGCAAAAAAAACACAGAGGAAGAGAGTGAGACAGATTGGGAGACAGACACACACACACACAGAATGAGACAGGGAGAGAAAGACAGCAAGCAGTAAAACAGAGGGAGACAGTTAACTAAAGACAGAGCGAGTGAAAAACACACGCACACACATGCACAGCTTTGTATCCGTGCCCATTCATCTTCCAGCTCATTGAATAAGAATATCCCGTGATCTCAGGATTGTAACTATCAGGAATGAATAACAATAAAAGGACTGGGGCTGTTATAGACTGACACTGTGCATGTTTTCACCACAGGGACAGCTGAGGACGCTCCAGGACCATGTGATGTACAATGGCTTTTGAGAAGGAGTTCACAGGAAAACTGAAACAGTGGGAGATCATACAGTCCTCCAGGTTGATATACATGACCAGGAGAAGGAAATCCACATCCTTAGAGAGAGAGAAGAGAGAGAGAGACACACACAGCGAGAGAGACAGAGAGAGAGATAGAGAGACAAAGAGAGAGAGAGAGACACACACAGCGAGAGAGACAGAGAGAGAGACAAAGAGAGAGAGAGAGAGAGAGACACACACAGCGAGAGAGACAAACAAAGAGAGAGAGAGACCTAATGTGTGTGTATCTGTGAGAGAGAGACTGAAATAAACAGACTGAGACATATAGGGAGGCACAGAAGAGAGACAGAGAGGAAGAAAGGAGCATCACAAGTAAAGGACAGGGAGAGACAGAGAGAGAGAGAGAGAAAGTGGGTCATTGGCAACCAACTCGATTCTCATTTGTTGATGTGGGAAATGAACGTCACCATCTCTGCATCACTTCCTAATGCTCTCCCTGTTCCTCCCAATGATTTGTAAAGAGTGGGTTGGTTATTGACAACACTCATCACTCCTGCTCTCTCCCCTTTGCAGATTCAGAAGGCAGCTTAAAGTAAAAGATGTATCTGTTACTGACTCTGATCACCCTGTTTCACCGTAAGGGATTTTATTGAAACTATAATTCTACTTAACATTTCTTTAGGATATGGTTTTATTTATTTCGTTCTCTCCTTCTCTCTCTTTCTCTCTCCCCACTGGACTGAATTTCCCTGTTTATTGATCTCCTCCTCTCCCTGTCTCCTTCCCAGATGTGAACTCACAGACTATCCACCAGACTCCCGCCGCTGTCTCCAAATTTTCTGAGGAGCAGGTGAAGCTGAAATGCACCGTGGATGGCACCAGTAACCCTTACATGTACTGGTACAGACAATACCCGGGGAAGGAGCCGCAGCTAATGTTTCACTCCCTAACTGCACAACGGGAGAACTCAGAGGGGACGGTGGAGGGTTTCACCGCCGAGAGACCGACAGACTCCGAGTTCAATCTGGAGTCCTCCAGCCTGCGGGAGAATCACTCGGCCGTGTATTTCTGTGCCTGGAGAGATCACAGTGACTCAGAGATGGAGCAGTTCAACAAAAACCCTAAAGGCAGCAGGAAACATCTGTGGAGGATAAAACTGCTCGGAGCCTCGAACTTCTTTCGTTTTGCAGAGAGAAAGTGTTCATGATAACAAGAAGAGATGGGTTTGAGTGGTAGTGAGAGATTAGATATACAGGTAGTGGAGAATGTGCAAAGAACAATTAACAAGGATAACACCAGATCTGAGGTGTAACTATCAGGAAGAATTAACTATAAAACGACTTGAGTTTTACTGCACTGACACTGAGTTTTCTTCCTCTATATGGTTAACAGAGGGTGCTCTAGGACCATGAATACACAATGGCCTGTAAAACATTTAATAGGAAAACAGAAAGAGGCAGAGGTCATCCAGCCCTCCAGCATCATACACATTGACAGGAGAAGGACATTCATCACCTTAGAGAGGGATACACACACACAGTGAGAGAGACAAAGAGAGGGAGACCGAGTGTGAGAGAGGGTCAGAACGAGATTTAGAGGAAAACTGACAGAGACAACAGACTGAAAAAGAGAGACTGAGACAGAGAGACTGAGACAGAGAGACTGAGACAGAGAGGGGAACAGAGAGACTGAGACAGAGAGACTGAGACAGAGAGACTGAGTGAAAGAGAGTGAGACAGAGAGACTGAGATAGAGATACTGAGACAGAGAGGGGTCAGAGAGACTGAAACAGATCGACTGAGAGAGAGAGAGGCGGACAGAGAGACTGAAACAGAGAGAGTGAGAGAGAGAGAGCCTGAGACAGAGAGGGGGATAGAGAGACTGAGACAGTGAGAGTGAGACAGAGAGACTGAGAGAGAGAGAGGGGGACAGAGAGACTGAGATAGAGAGGGGGACAGAGAGAGAGAGAGAGAGAGACAGAGAAGCAGATTGGCAGCCAATTCAATTCTGATTTGTTGACCTGGGGGAATGGGCGTCTCCAACATTGTATCACTTCCTAATGCTCTTCATGTTCCTCCCAATGATTTGTAAAGAGTGGATTTGGACCTTCACAAGACTCTAAGCTCCTGCTCTCACTCCTGTGTCTATTAAGAGAACAAGTTGAAGTGAAAGATGTATCAGTTACTGTGTCTGATAATCCTGTTTCATTGTAAGTGAGTATGAAATGCAAAGATTATCGTTAATAACCTTCCTCTCCTCTCCCTGTCTCCCTTTCATTCCCAGATGCTCCCTGTTTACTGATCTCCTCCTCTCTCCATCTCTCTCCCAGATGTGAACTCACAGACTATCCGCCAGACTCCCGCCGCTGTCTCCAGATTTCCCGGGAAAGGAGTGGAACTGAGGTGCACTGTGGAGGGGAGCCGCAGTCACTTCAACATGTACTGGTACAGACAACACCCGGGGAAGGAGCCGCTGTTGATGTTTTACTCCAGTATTGCTAACTATGTGGATCCAGAGGGGACGGTGGATGGTTTCACCGCCGAGAGACCGAATGAGTACGAGTTCAACCTGGAGTCCTCCAGCCTGTGGGAGAATCACTCGGCCGTGTATTTCTGTGCCTGGAGTCTTCACAGTGACTCAGAGCGATGGAGCAGTTCAAGAAAAACCCCAAAGGCAGCAGGAAATACCTGTTTCAGATAAAACCAGGCGGTGCTGCGTCCTGTTGGGTGTTTTTATCATTGGTAACATGTTTTTCACAAGAAGACAGGGCGGATTTAAATAGAAATTGAGTGGTTAGATACAGAAACACAGGGGAATTGTGAAATAGACTTGACAGGAATGATATCAGAACACAGAGGTTAAAGTTATCAAGATAGTTTGTACATCGGGGGATTATTTCTCCAGAAAGGAGAAGACAAGGGTAAACCTTCAGCGGTCTTAGAGAGATTATTAAAGATTTTAATATCTGAAATGAAGATCAGATAAAAACAGACAGACAGTCAGATAGACAGATAGATAGATACGGTGTGGTTTTATTTCACTGCGTTTTCTTTCTCCAAAGGGACAGCAGAGTGCGCTGTTGGACCATGATAAACATCAGAGTCTGGAACACACTTTAACAGTGACCTGGGAACACAAGGAGAACATTCATCACCTCGAAAACACTCCGCCCTTCAATGAGTTCGTGACTTATCAATAACTTTCTGTCGCTCCCTCTGTCTCCATCCCTCTCTCTCCATCCCTCTCTCTCCATCCCTCTCTCTCCATCCCTCTCTCTCCATCCCTCTCGCTCCCTCTCTCTCTATTCCCCACTCTACCACTAGCTACAAAGCCGGCGTAAAATGGGAGTTTGCGAATTAACATTCCTGTCTTTTACAGGGGCAGTGACTGTCTCTCCATGTAGCTCGCTATTTCTCTACCTGTCTGACTTTCCTTCCAACTCTCTATTTCTCTACCTCTCTCGATACCAATCTATCTCTCTACCTGGTGATCTATCTCTCTGTCTCTCTATCTATCCAACTTTATATTTAGGTGATTACAGTTTGTATGAACTAATTAAACATGCTGCACCAATATAATGAATGACCATCTTTTCCGGGATTTTCTATACATTGACCAGTAGATGATGTGGTTTGTCATCAATTATCTATCAAAATCTTTTATCATCTTCAATATCTGTATCACATCTACCATTAACCTTCTCTGCTCTCAGGAGAGAAACCCCCAGCTTCTCCAGTCTCTCCACAGTAATTGAACTCCCTCATCCCTGGTACCAGTCTGGTTAATCTCCCTCTAACCTTCACTACACAGAGGCGAACAACCCCCCAATGAACAGGAACTAACTCAGCTCGGAACCCTTAACCATCTGAGCGCTGTTTCACACTGTTCAAAGGCGAGATCCCTCTCCAGATAACTTCATCTCTGGGACACCTGCCTCCTGACAGCGAGTTCAGAAGAGCACAAGTGTCCTTCTAGAATAATGGTACCACATTCGCTGTCCTCCAGTCCTCTGAGACCACTCCTGTGGCCAGAGGGGAATTGAAAATTTGTGTCAGAGGCCCTGAAATCTCCTCCCTTGCCTCACATAACAGCCTGGGATATGTCTCATCCGGGCTGCGGTCTTATCCACTTTTAAGACTGCTAAAACAGCTAATACTCCTCCCTTTAAAAGCTAATATGTTCAAGTATATCACAACCCCCCTCCCTGATATCTACACATACATCATCCTTCTCCATAGTGAACATAGTGAAATATGCCGTTCTTACCCGGTCTGGCCTATATGTGCCTCCAGACCAACAGCAATGTTGTTGACTATTAACTGCCCAGCAGGCATTCCCGAAGATGGTTCACCACCACCTTCTCAAGGGCAATAAGGGATGGGCACACTCTTTGGGTACAGAGGGTTGTTTCCCTGAATTCTACTCTATCAAATCCCTTTCTGAAATGTGAACACCTCTATTCAATCTCCCCCTATCCCCTTGTGTTGTATCATTCTACAACATTGCTATGTAAAGTAATGGGGTGGAGCAGAGTGTCGCAGTAAGTGACTGCCAATCACAATGACAACCGGATGCTGGGTATTTAATTGGATACAATATAGAAACCGCCTGCAAGTGTGTTGTTGAAAACTCCACACGTTCACACATCGAGTTAGTATCGAATGAAGAAATCATGTTGCATGAAGTTCTCTGTCTAATCTTGATGGCTGCACTCTTCCCACGTAAGTCAAAGTCAGAAACGGTGTCGAATAATGTATTGTAATGTCAGCGGTGATTCTGCTCCATAACACTGCTGTGTCAGAGTCTCACGCCAGAACACTTGAGCTCAAAGTCAAAACTAACACCCCAGGTGTCAGGACTGAGGGAGTGCTGGACTGTCGCAGAGGCAGTACTGCGGGTGTGCTGCACTGTCACAGAGGCAGTACTGAGGGTGTGCTGCACTGTCGCAGAGGCAGTACTGAGGGAGTGCAGCACTGTCACAGAGGCAGTACTGAGGGAGTGCTGCACTGTTGCAGAGGCAGTACTGAGGGAGTGCCGCACTGTCGCAGAGGCAGTACTGAGGGAGTAACTACATTGGTTGCAAAGCCCTTTCTGATGCCCTGAGGTCCTGAACGGCGATATATTAATGTAAGCCCTCTCTTTCTTGCAATGCAGCCTCTGCTCCAATCCATTATTGACTGAAATAATAATCTAATCGATGTTCCATTCCACAGGAATACTCTCCTCCTATGTGGAACAGTCAACCTCTATCCTATCGATTGCAGCAGGAGAGTCGACAACACTCAGATGCACGCTGACCAATACTGCCTATTCCTATATGTACTGGTACAGACAACAACCAGACAGGGCACTGGAAGCTCTGTTCTATTCTGCTGGAACAGGGTCTGTCACCAATTAGACATCCGAGTCATTTAAGGCAGACAGAGCCAGCAATACACTGTTTACTTTGGCACTGAGAGACGCCGCTCCATCTCACACCGCTGTCTATTTCTGCGCTTGTAGTATCGCACAGTGTTTGAGAAAGCGGATCAGCAGCTGCAAAAACCTGCAGCGGATGAACGGGAGTTCAGTGCTCATCTTCAACTGGCAGGGGGCAGCAGTAGATTGAAGCTTTCTGTTCATATCTATCTGTCCACCTGATTGTTTATCTCTCTGTCTCTCTATTTATCTATCTCTTTACCTGGTTATCTATCTCTCTGTCTCTCTATCTATCTAACTCTATCTTTATGTAATTACACTTTGTATGAACTAATTAAACATACTGCAGTAATGTAATGAATGACCATCTTTTCATAGATTTTCTATATATTGACCAGTAGAAGATGTGGTTTATCATCAATTATCTATCAAAATCCTCTATGATCTTCAATATCTGTATCACATCTAATTAACCTTCTCTGCTCTAAGGGCAGAAACCCCCAGCTTCTCCAGTCTCTCCACAGTAACTGAAGTCCCTCATCCCTGATACCAGTCTGGTTAATCTCCCTCTAACCTTCACTACACAGAGGCGAACAACCCCCTAATGCACAGGAACTAACTCAGCGCAGAACCATTAACCATCTGAGCGCTGTTTCACACTGTTCAAAGTGAGACCCCTCTCCAGATACCTTCATCTCTGGGACACCTGCCTCCTGACAGCGAGTTCAGAAGCTGCTGAAAACTCTTTACCCACTTTCATCTTAGACTCGAGTCACATTTGATGTGTTCTTCAAAGAAACACGCAGTTCAGACCAGTGAACAATTTAACCCTTTCACCTCCATTCAGCAAGGAGGTACGGTAGCAGAGCAGTTATGTTACTGGACTAGTAATCCAGAGGCCTGGACTAATGATCCCCAGACTTGAGTTCAATTCTCACCAGGGCAGAAATTGAATTTAAATTTAATTAAGTAAATAAATAAAATCTGTAATGGAAAGTAAGAGCAATTCTGAACATGGAGTGTCGTAAAAACCTAACGTATTCATTGATGACCTTCAGGGAAGGAAATCCGCCATTCCTACCTGGTCTGGCCTATATGTGACTGCAGACCCACAGCAATGTGGTTGACTGTTAACTGCCCTCTGATATGGCCCAGCAGGTATTCCCGAAGATGGTTCACCACCACCTTCTCAGAGGCAATAAAGGATGGGCACACTCTCTGGGTATAGAGGGTAGTTTCCCTGAATTATACTCTATCAAATCCCTTTCTGAAATGTGAACACCTCTATTCAATCTCCCCCTATCCTCCTGTGTTGTATCATTCTACAACATTGCTATGCAAAGTAGTGGGGTGGAGCAGAGTGTCGCAGTAAGTGACTGCCAATCACAATGACAACCGGATGCTGGGTATTTGATTGGATACAATATAGAAACCGCCTGCAAGTGTGTTGTTGAAAACTCCACACGTTCACACATCGAGTTAGTATCGACTGAAGAAATCATGTTGCATGAAGTTCTCTGTCTAATCTTGATGCCTGCCCTGTTCCCACGTAAGTCAAAGTCAGAAACAGTGTCGAATAATGTATTGTAATGTTAGGGGTGATTCTGTCCGGAACACTCCTGTGTCTGAGTCTCACTCCAGAACATTTGAGCTCAATGTCAAGGCTGACAAACCACGTGTCAGGACTGAGGGAGTGCTGCACTGTCGCAGAGGCAGTACTGGGGAAGTGCTGCACTGTCGCAGAGGCAGTAGTGAGGGAGTGCTGCACTGTCGCAAAGGCTGTACTGAGGGTGTTCTGCACTGTCGTAGAGGCAGTACTGAGGGAGTGCAGCACTGTCACAGAGGCAGTACTGAGGGTGTGCTGCACTGTCGCAGAGGCAGTACTGAGGGAGTGCAGCACTGTCACAGAGGCAGTACTTAGTGGGTGCTGCACTGTCGCAGAGGCTGTACTGAGGGAGTAACTACATTGGTTGCAAAGCCCTTTCTGATGTCCTGAGGTCCTGAATGGCGCTATATCAATGTAAGCCCTTTTTTTCTTGCAATGCAACCCCTGCTCCAATCCATTATTGACTGAAATGATAATCTAATCGATGTTCCATCCACCGGAATACTCGCCTCCTATGTGGAACAGTCGCCCTCTATCCTATCGATTGCAGCAGGAGAGTCGACAACACTCAGATGCACGCTGACCAATACTGCCTATTCCGATATGTACTGGTACAGACAACAAGCAGACAGGTCACTGGAAGCTCTGTTCTTTTCTGCTACAGAAGGGTCTGTTACCAATTACACGTCCGAGTCATTTAAGGCAGACAGAACCAGCAATACACTGTTTACTTTGGCACTGAGAGACGCCGCTCCATCTCACACCGCTGTCTATTTCTGCGCTTGAAGTATCGCACAGTGTTTGAGAAAGCAGATCTGCAGCTGCAAAAACCTGCAGCGGATGAACGGGAGTTCAGTGCTCATCTTCCACCGACAGGGGGCAGCAGTAGATTGAATCTCTGTGCTCATCCTCCCCCGGCAGGGGGCAGCAGAGAATGAATCTCAGTGCTCATTTGTCGCCAGCAGGTGGCAGCAGTAGATTTGAGCCACCCTGATGGTTATGGGCCCAGTAATGAGCACAGACCAAGCTGTCGAATAGATCAGCAGCCCAGTGTGACCCAGATATTGTTGAACCTACTTCCCTTGGGCCAGTGTTGCAGGAAATGATTGCCAGGACTCCCAGCTGACTATTTGTGAATCAACATCGGCCTGTTTTTCTTAATTCGTTCATGAGATGTGGGCCTCGCCGGCTCGGCCAGCATTTATTGCCCATTCCTAATAGCCCTTGAACTGGATGACTTGCTAGGTCATTGCAGAGGGCTTTTAAGAGTCAACCACAATGTGTGGATCTGGAGTCACATGTAGGCCAGACCAGGTGAAGGAGGCAGATTTCCATCCCTAATGGACATCAGTGAACTAAATGGATTGCTGCAATTTCATGATCTGTATTGGTGGGATTCACTCTCACGTTACGAAAACACTAGCTGAGGCTGTGGATGAGGAGTCTAGTTAAATTAGCAACACACGAATACATCCTCCACAGGAGCAGATCATTTGGAATCCAGATGTCTATCATTGGGAATCTACATGTGGCTAATTTGGGAATGCCGATGAGGTTCATTTGGAATCTGGATATGAACAGTTGGAGATTTCTAATCAATAAGTTAGGAACTGAACAACAGACACCCTTGTTGAGGATGTTAACAACACTTAATCCAGTCACTCAGCCATCATAAGCAACCACGTCCATTCTGATTGGTTGGGTGGTGGAAGGGGGCGTGTCCAGCACTGCATCACTTCTTCATGCCCTTCATGTCTTACTCAATGATTTGTCAGGAGCGGATTGGTTAGTCACAGAACTGATCTCATCTGTTCCACTGCCTTTGCTGTTTGACAGGGCAGTGTCAAGTGGGAGATGTATCTGTTCCTGGCTCTGATAATCCTGGTTCACCGTAAGTGCCAAATACAAAGATTATCAGTCAGAACCTTCCTCTCCTCTCCCTGTCTTTCTTTCATTCCCAGAAATTCCCTGTTTACTGATCTCCTCCTCTCTCCATCTCTCTCCCAGATGTGAACTCACAGACTATCCACCAGATTCCCGCCGCTGTCTCCAGATTTCCCGGGAAAGGAGTGGAACTGATGTGCACTGTGGAGGGGAGCAGCAGTAACCTCAACATGTACTGGTACAGACAATACCCGGGGAACGAGCCGCTGTTGATGTTTTACTCCAATACTGCTAACTATGTGGATCCAGAGCGGACGGTGGATGGTTTCACCGCCGAGAGACAGACTGATTCCCAGTTCAACGTGGAGTCCTCCAGCCTTCGGGAGAATCACTCGGCCGTGTATTTCTGTGCCTGGAGTCTTCAGACTGACTCAGAGAGATGGTGCAGTTCAACAAAAACCCCAAAGGCAGCAGGAAATACCTGTTTCAGATAAAATCAGGCGGTGCTGCATCCTGTTGGGTGTTTTTATCATTGGGAACATGTTTTTCACAAGAAGACAGGCGGATTTCAATAGAAAGTAACAGGTTAGATATGGAAACACAGGAGAATTGTGAAATCGACTTCACAGGAATGATATCAGAACACAGAGGTTAAAGTTATCAAGATAGTTTGAACATCGGGGGATCTTTGCTCCAGAAAGGAGAGACTGAAGGGTAAACATTCAGCGTTCTTAGAGAGATTATTAAAGATTTTAATATGTGAAATGAAGATCAGATAAATACAGATAGATAGAGAGATCGATAGATAGAGAGATAGATACATACGTTGTCGTTTTATGTCACTGTGTTTTTTTTTCTCCAAAGGGACAGCGGAGTGCGCTGTAGAACCATGATAAACATCAGAGTCTGGAACACACTTTAACAGTGACCTGGGAACACAAGGAGAACATTCATCACCTCGGAAACACACCGCCCTTCAAGGAGATCATGACTGATCAATAACCTCCTGTCGCTCCCTCTCTCCATCCCTCTCTCTCCCTCTCTCCATCTCTCTCTCTCCCTCTCTCCAACAGTCTCCCTCCATTCCTCTCTCTCCCTCCCTCTCTTTCCCTCTCCCTCCATCCCTCTACCTCATTCTAGTTACCAAGCTGGTGTAAAATGAGAGAATGTCAATTAACATCCCTGTCTTTTACAGGGGCAGTGACTGTCTCTCTGTCTGGCTCGTTATTTCTCTACCTCTCTGAATTTCCCTCTATCTCTCTATTTCTCAACCTCTCTCTATATCTATCTGTCTACCTGACTGTCTCTCTATCCAGCTTGCTATTTCTCTACCTATCTGACTTTCCCTCGATCTACCTCTCTCTCTCTGTATCTACCTGTCTACCTGACTGTCTCTCTATCTATCCATCTCTCTAACTGGTTATCTATCTCTCTGTCTCTCTATCTATATATCTCTCTAACTGGTTATCTATCACTCTGTCTCTCGATCTATCTATCTCTTACCTGGTTATCTATCTCTCTGTCTCTCTATCTATATATCTCTCTAACTGGTTATCTATCTCTCTGTCTCTCTATCTATATATCTCGCTAACTGGTTATCTATCTCTCTGTCTCTCTATCTGTATATCTCTCTAACTGGTTATCGATCACTCTGTCTCTCTATCTATCTATCTCTATACCTGGTTACCTATCTCTCTGTCTCTCTATCTATATATCTCTCTAACTGGTTATCTGTCACTCTGTCTCTCTATCTGTATATCTTTCTAACTGGTTATCTATCACTCTGTCTCTCTATCTATCTATCTCTATACCTGGTTATCTATCTCTCTGTCTCTCTATCTGTCTAACTCTATCTTTAGGTGCTTACAGTTTGTATGACCTAATTAAACATGTTGCAGTAAGGTAATGAATTACCACCTTTTCATAGATTTTCGATATATTGACCAGTTGATGATGTGGTTTGTCATCAATTATCTATCAAAATCCTCTATGATCTTCAATATCTGTATCTCATCTACCATTAACCTTCTCTGCTCTAAGGAGAGAAACCCTCAGCTTCTCCAGTCTCTCCACAGTAACTGAAGTCCCTCATCCCTGATACCAGTCTGGTTAATCTCTCTCTAACCTTCACTACACAGAGGCGAACAACTCCCCAATGTACAGGAACTGACTCAGCTCAGAACCCTTAACCATCTGAGCACTGTTTCACATTGTTCACAGACGAGACCCCTCTCCAGATACATTCATCTCTGGGACACCTGCCTCCTAACAGCGAATTCAGAAGCTGCTGAAAACTGTTTACCCACTTTCATCTCAGACTCGAGTCACATTTAATGTGTTCTTCAAAGAAACGAGCAGTTCAGACCAGTGAACAATTTAACCCTTTAACTCCCATTCAGCAAGGTGGTACGGTCGCAGAGCACTTATGTTACTGGACCCGTAATCCGGAGGCCTGGAATAATGATCCCCAGACATGAGTTCAATTCCCACCAGGGCAAAATGGATATTAAATTCAATTAATTAAATAAATAAATAATTTGTCATGGAAAGTATGAGCAATCCTGAACATGGAGTGTTGTAAAAACCCAATGATGACCTTCATGGAACGAAATAGAGTCTTCGAGTTATACAGCACAGAAACAGGCCCTTCGGCCCATCGTGTCTCTGCTGGCCATCAAGCACCTAACTATTTTAATCCCATTTTCCAGCTCTTGGCCCGTAGTCTTGTATGCTATGGTGTTTCACGTGCTGATCTGAATACTTCTTAAATGTTGTGAGGGTTCCTGCCTCTATCACCTCTTCATGCAGTCCGTTTCAGAGTTCAGCCACCCTCTGGGTGAAAACGTTTTTCCTCAAATCCCCTCTAAACCTCCTGCCCCTTACGTTAAATCTATGTCGCCTGGTTATTGACCCCTCCACTAAAGGAAAACGTTTCTTCCTTTCTAACCTATCAATGCCCTTCATAATTTGTTCACTTCACTCAGGTCACCCCTCAGCCTTCTCTGCTCTGAGGAAAACAACCACAGACTTTTCAGTCTCTCTTCATAGCTGAAATGCTCCATCCCAGGCAACATCCTGGTGAATCTCCTCTGCACCCAAAGATAGTGAACATTTACTCTTGTAACATCTCAGCTTTTCTGAAATGACCCTCCCGGCAATGCACACATCCCATCACTGAATACATTCAGATACAATTGGAAGTGAATAAGCTTGATAATGATGATAGAGTGAGCATCTCTTTATGGTGATGAGGCTGCTGAGGGTGAGGCTGACACAGATACTGGCGGTCGGGACGAGGGTGATAATGTGGCCTCAGATGGTAATGATGAGTGTGAGGATGGTGTCAGGATGAATGTGGCTATGATCAGGGGATTATTGAACGTATTGATGATCCCAACACACCCACCCATTTAATCACCTCTCCACCACAGAAGATAGTTTACATCACATTTACTCCCTTCCTTTCTGCAACGTTCAAAGACATGAAACAGAACTGCAGGCCCAGAAACCGATGAGCTGAGGGTCAAACATTGGTCCCTCCCCAGAAATGACGAGTGCTCGGTGAGCCCATGAGCAAAGATAGAAAGCTTGGCTCCGCCTAGGAAAATGTTGAAGATGATGGAGAGAGAAGCTGCAAATTCCAGTCAGTGCCCAGAACTTTGAGATACTCTACAATAAAAGTTCTCAGTCATTTCATTTAAAACCACACGGATCCTTCACCCTCCAGAGATGGCTGTGTCTCAGCTCTGGGTTGTGTTGTTGGTGTTAACGGGTAAGGAGGTGTCTGAAATTTGAGGTTACAATGATGTACATGTGTCTGCTTCTCAGTCTCTGTCTGTCTTTGTCTCTCTCCTTCTCACTCTGTAGTTCTTTCTCTGTCTCTCATTCACTCTCGCTCTGCCTCTCTGCCTCCATCTGGTCCCCACCGCTCTCTCTCTCTCTCTCTCTCTGTCTGTCTGCCTACTTCTACCTCTTCTTGTTGATAACGATGTAGACAGTTTCCCTGTGCTAATCTCTCTCTTTCTCTCTCTCTCCCTCCCTCTCTGTTTTACAGATGTGGGGGCCATGTTGATCCAACAGACTCCCTCTTCCATATCCCATTCCCCAGGCTCTCCAGTCAGGATCGAGTGTACTTACACTGAAGCAATAGCTAGCTCTGTTTTCTACTGGTACCGATGGCATCTGGACCGTGAGCCCGAGAACCTTTTCTATTCCAGCTACGCCGGAACGGTCACCCCCTCCGGAGAGGTGGACGGTTTCACCGCCAGGAGACCCGACAGCACCCATTTTTACCTGGAGTCCTCCAGCCTGTTGGTGAATCAATCAGCCGTGTATTACTGTGCCTGGAGACAGCACAGTGACTCCGAAAGGCGCCGGAGTTCAGCAAAAACTCTAAACATTGACAGAGCTCACTTATGGGAGATAGACCTGTCTATCTGGGATGTCATTCTATCACTCTGACTATCTGTCAGTTTTTATGTCTACTGTTGAATGAACTGGCTCTTTGATAGAGTTGTCTAACTAGTTCCCATTCACTGACTAGTTCTCCATTGCACTAATAAATCTCCCCTTCATCTACTTCTCCAATTGACATCTGGAAGTTACTATTGGATGGTCTTCCACCGCCCTTTCAGTCAGTGCCCTCCACATGATAACAATTCACTGAGGAGAAAGATTCCACTCATCTCCCACTCTGGTTCCTTTCCCAATTACCTTCAATTCTTGGTCCCTGGTTTATCAACCCTCCTGACAGTAGATACGACCCTCTGGATACAGTTTCTCTATCAAGACACATCTGACCACATCTTGAAAATCTCCCCTTACCCTCATTACTCTAATGGACACAAGTCCATACAAATTGGAAATGGTTGATCTTGGAACCTTTAATCATGTCTCTGATGATTCATACAGTGCAAAGGCGAGACACCTCTCCAGATCCGTCTCTGACTGGAACACCTGCCTCCAGACGGCGGCTTCAGCATCTGTTCAAAACTGTTAATCCACTTGTCTCTCAGTCTGTCGGTGTCTTTTGAAGAATTTTGACAATGACTGCAGTTCAGTGCGGTGAAGAACTTAACCCTATAACTCCCGTTTAGCAGAAGGGGGGAAATGAAACTGTCTTGGCCCTGAAACAAGGCAGCAGGTTGACGGGTCTTATTGGATCATAGAATCATGAGGGACAAATCCAGGCCGTTCAGCCCATCGATCCTGGCCTAGCTGTTTGAAAGAGCGACCTGCTCCCATCTCTCTTCATCTTACCCTATCAACAGATTCTTCTATTCCTTTCTCACTCATGTATTTATTCAGCTCCCCCCTTAACTGCATCGTCTCTATTCGACCACAACCCATTCCATTTGGTCTGTAATTCCACATTCTCACCGCTCCCTGGGTTAAAGAACCTCCTCCTGAATTCCCAATTGGTTTTATAAAGGACTATCTTACAATTATGATCCCTGGTATTCACTTCCCTGTCCAATTACTCCCACTCCCTGTTCTTTCTGATTAACCCTGCACTTGATCTTGCAGCTTGTCTGCCTCCTTCCCTGCATTACAACAGTGACTGCACTTCAAAATGTATTTGACTGGTTGAGGCTGGAGTGAAGCAGAGAGCTGTGGGGCCGAAATGCGCCGATCTGTGCATTAACTTCCATCTAGTTCTGTGCCACAAGCGCCAACACGAGTCGAGTAGGAGAATATAACTAATGACTGAAACCGGTTCAGGTTCTGACACTGAAAGGCCTGCAGAATCAGTGCTTGCAGTTGCACCTGGAGCCACTAGATGCCAGTGTTACTCCACTGTTGCCGCTGCCAAGAACATGCTCACACAGAGTAAGCTTTACCCACAGCAGCTCCACAGGTCAACTTGGCTGCTTCTGAAATGTTTCACTTCTCAACTATTTCACACAAAATATTCCGGCAATGAAAAAAAAACTCAATGATAGATGAGATAGATGAGCTTTTAGTCTGATCGTTTTGGGGGCATTAAGTGACATTTATATCATTCCAACCTTGGAATATTTGCACCCAAATGCCAATTTGTAGATTTCCAGGTTCTATTTTACAATTACATTGTCCCAGGTGTTTGTAGGAAACTAGGAGAGAGCCTGAATTTCCATCGTGACTTTAGCACAACTCCCACATCTATCGTGCCAAGTGTAAAGTAACATTTTTCCCACATACTCCCTGTTTCCAGGTGGAATAACGTGAGATCTGGTGCTCACTTCATGTGATCAAGTGAGAGACAGTTTTCAGAACAGAAGGCCTCACACTGACATGTTGTGATATCCACAACCCGTCAGTGGAGGGGCTGTATTAATCAGGTCTGTTCATTGATGAGGTGAAACTCAGTATGTTGAGGTTTTAAGAGCGGGTTTGCTTTTGCAGAACATTGCAAAATAATAAATTAACCCGGAAGCTGGAGAGAGTTCACCTTCTTAGGCAGTTCCCCGGGGTTGAGGTTGACTTTCTTCAACTCCGGTTCAATGGGTTCTGAGATGGCTGATGAGTCCAGTGTATGATCTGCAGACTCTGTCACATGAGGTGCAGGTGGTGCTTGTAGGATCAGGTAGGTGAGTAGTTTGCAGGTTTGTGCGCTCCCTCCGATGCCTCGGCCTTACCTCTGCATGTTCCTGAAGTTCCTCGTGGTGTCCGATGCCTTCCCGTTTGTCCTTCCTCCGTCTGGGATGATCAGGAGCCTGGGACTCCAAGGAGTCGACGGGGATGTTTCATCTCTCCAGGGATGCTGTGAGGACACCTCTAAAGCATTTCCGCTGTCCTCCTGGGAGTCTCCTGCCACGACCAAGTTCTGAGTAGAACAGCTGCTTTGGGGAGTCTGGCGGTAGGAATGTGAATGACATGTCCCAGCCAGTGGAGCTGGTTTTCGGTGTTTCGCGCCCTCACACTCGGCAGGTTGGTTTGGGAAAGGATGATGCTGTTGGACTACCTGTCTTGCCACTGGAGTTGGAGGATAATGCGGAGGCACCTCTGGTGTTACTTCTCCTGTGCTTTGAGGTGTCCACTGTAGGTTCTCCAAGGTAAGGTCAATGTGGAGATGTATTTATGAGCAGTGACTGATGGGACAAAGCAGTTCAGAGCTATCCACTGTCTAGACAAAGAATCACACACAGACAGACCTCAAACTCACGTAATTTTACCAAGGAGTCAAAAAGCAGGGCCTCATCCACAGTTTTATCTTCATGTACCTGGGTTCCACACTTGGACTGTACACATTTTTGGTCTCCAACCTCCTTGGTTAAAACACACTGGGTGCACTGTGAAAATTTCAGGTCTCCTCATACCTTGGTTAGACTTCATTTGGAGAACTGTGCACTGTTCCGTTCTCATTATACATTGGTTAGATCACAACTGGAGCGCTATGCACAGTTCTGGCGTCTATATACATTGGTAAGACCACATTTAGATCATGGTATAATTATGCATAGCAGTGAAGATCGAACAGGCTGGGGTCCTTCTCCAGAAATGAGGGGTTCCCAGATAAGAAGTCTTTAATATTATTAATAGGTTTGATAGGATAGACGTAGAGAAGATATTTTCACTTGAGGCCAAATACCAGATCTATAAGGTATAAAATACTCAGTAAAAATCCAAATTCAGGACAAACTTCATTACCCAGAGATTGGTGAGAATGGGGAACCCACAACCATAGGCAGTGGTGGAGGTAAATAGTATTCAGTGGGAAACTAGTAGACATACGAGGCAGAAAGGATTGACAGGAGATGCTGAGAAGATGAGATAAAGAGGGATGAAAGGATGTATCTGTGGAACATCAACACCTGTATAGATCCGTTCACCTGATGCTGTGTTCTATATTGTCTGCAATTCTATATAGTCAACGTCAGTATCTGAAAGAGGGGAGAAAGTTGGAAAGCCGATCTGGAACTTCCCAAGGAGTTCTACAGCCAATGAAGTGCTTCTGTTGAATTACAGGCATGTTGGTCTTTTTTGCAAGGGGGATGGGAGTGCAAGAATAATGAAGTCGTATTACACTTGTATTGGGTCTTGGTGAGAACACACCTGGAGTACTGTGTGCACATATTTGGACAGGGCTCCGAATGATCGAGCTGCAGATGTCAATGACAGAGAACTGCAGTTCCAGAAAGCGATTACCAGGCGTCAAACATTGGTCCCTCCCCGGAAATGAAAGAAAACTGGGTCCCGCCTATCTGAATGATAAAGTGATGGAGAAGGAAGCTGTGAATTTCAGTCAGTGCCGAGAACTTTGAGATACTCTACAATAAAAGTGCTCAGTCATTTCATTTAAAACCACACGGATCCTTCACCCTCCAGAGATGTCTTTGTCTCAGCTCTGGGTTGTGTTGTTGGTGTTAACGGGTAAGGAGGTGTCTGAACTGTGAGGTTCCAATGATGTACATGTGTCTCTGCTTCTCAGTCTCTGTCTCTCTCCTTCTCCCTTTATATTTCTTTCTCTGTCTCTCATTCTCTCTCTCTATCTCTGCCTTTATCTCTGTCTCTATTTCTAACTGGTCCCCACCGCTCTCTCTCTCTCTCTGTCTGCCCACTTCTACCTCTTCTTGTTGATAACGATATAGACATTGTCCCTGGTTTTATCTCTCTCTTTCTCTCTCTCTCTCCCTCTCTGTTTTACAGATGTGGTGGCCGTGTTGATCCAACAGACTCCCACTTCCATATCCCATTCCCCAGGCACTCTAGTCAGGATCGAGTGTATTTACACTGAAGCAACAGCTAGCTCTGTTTTCTACTGGTACCGATGGCATCTGGACCGTGAGCCCGAGAACCTTTTCTATTCCTACCCCGCCGGAACGGTCACCCCCTCCGGTGAGGTGGACGGTTTCACCGCCAGGAGACCCAACAACACCCATTTTTACCTTGAGTCTCCAGCCTGTGGGTGAATCAATCAGCCGTGTATTACTGTGCATGGAGTCAGCACAGTGACTCCGAAAGGCGCTGGAGTTCAGCAAAAACTCTAAACATTGACAGAGCTCACTTGTGGGAGATAGACCTGTCTATCTGGGATGTCATTCTATCACTCTGACTATCTGTCAGTTTCTATGTCTACTGTTGAATGAACTGGCTCTTTGACAGAGTTGTCTGACCAGTTCCCATTCACTGACCAGTTCTCCATTACATTAAGAAATCTCCCCTTCATCTACTTCTCCAATTGACATCTGGAAGTTACGATTGGATGGTCTTCCACCGCCCTTTCAGTCAATGCCCTCCACATGATAACAATTCACTGAGGAGAAAGATTCCACTCATCTCCCACTCTGGTTCCTTTCCCAATTACCTTCAATTCTTGGTCCCTGGTTTATCGACCCTCCTGACAGTAGATACGACCCTCTGGATACAGTTTCTCCATCAAGACACATCTGACCACGTCTTTCAAATCTCCCCTTACCCTCATTACTCTAATGGACACAAGTCCATACAAATTGGAAATGGTTGATCTTGGAACCTTTAATCATGTCCCTGATGATTCATACAGTGCAAAGGTGAGAAACCTCTCCAGATCCGTCTCTGACTGGAACACCTGCCTCCAGACGGCGGCTTCAGCATCTGTTCAAAACTGTTAATCCACTTGTCTCTCAGTCTGTCGGTGTCTTTTGAAGAATTTTCACATTGACTGGAGTTCAGTGCGGTGAAGAACTTAACCCTTTAACTCCCGTTTATCGCAAGGGGGTGGGGGGCGGGGAAATGAAACTGTCTTGGCCCTGAAACAAGGCAGCAGGTTGACGGGTCTTATTGGATCATAGAATCATGCAGGACAAATCTAAGCCATTCCGCCCATCGATCCTGGCCTGGCTGTTCGAAAGACGACCTCCTCCCATCTCTCTTTATCTTACCCTATCAACAGATTCTTCAATTACTTTCTCACTCATGTATTTATTCAGCTTCCCCCTTAACTGCATCGTCTCTATTCGACCTCAACCCATTCCATTTGGTCGCCCATTCAACATTATCTCCACTCCCTGAGAAAAAGAACCTCCTCCTGAATTCCCAGTTGGATTTATTAAGGACTACCTTACATTTATGATCCTTGGTTTTCATCTTCCCTGTCCAATTGTTCCCACTCCCTGTTCTTTCTGAATAACCCTGCACTTGAACTTGCAGCTTGTCTGCCTCCTTCCCTACATTACAACAGTGACTGCACTTCAAAATGTATTTGACTGTTTGAGGCTTGAGTGAATTAGAATTAGAATTAGAATGAGAATATTACAGCGCAGTACAGGCCCTTCGGCCCTCGATGTTGCGCCGATCATCTGACCTACACTATTCCATTTACATCCATATGTCTATCCAATGACCACTTAAATGCCCTTAAAGTTGGCGAGTCTACTACTGTTGCAGGCAGGGCGTTCCACGCCCCTACTACTCTCTGCGTAAAGAAACTACCTCTGACATCTGTCCTATATCTTTCACCCCTCAACTTAAAGCTATGTCCCCTCGTGTTTGCCATCCTCATCCGAGGAAAAAGACTCTCACTATCCACCCTATCTAACCCTCTGATTATCTTGTATGTCTCTATTAAGTCACCTCTCCTCCTCCTTCTCTCTAACGAAAACAACCCCAAGTCCCTCAGCCTTTCCTCGTAAGACCTTCCTTCCATACCAGGCAACATCCTAGTAAATCTCCTCTGCACCCTTTCCAAAGCTTCGACATCCTTCCTATAATGCGGTGACCAGAACTGCACGCAATAGTCCAGGTGCGGCCTCACCAGAGTTTTGTACAGCTGCATCATGACCCCGTGGCTCTGAAACTCGATCCCCCTACTAATAAAGGCTAACACACCATATGCCTTCTTAACAGCCCTATTAACCTGGGTAGCAACTTTCAGGGATTTATGTACCTGGATACCAAGATCTCTCTGCTCATCTACACTACCAAGAATCTTCCCATTAGCCCAGTACTCTGCATTGCTGTTACTCCTTCCAAAGTGAATCACCTCACACTTCTCCGCATTAAACTCCATTTGCCATCTCTCAGCCCAGCTCTGCAGCCTATCTATGTCCCTCTGTACCCTACAACACCCTTCGACACTATCCACAACTCCACCGACCTTCGTGTCATCCGCAAATTTACTAACCCACCCTTCTACACCCTCATCCAGGTCGTTTATAAAAATGACAAACAGCAGTGGCCCTAAAACAGAACCTTGCGGTACACCACTAGTAACTAAACTCCAGGATGAACATTTGCCATCAACCACCACCCTCTGTCTTCTTTCAGCTAGCCAATTTCTGATCCAAAGCTCTAAATCACCTTCAACCCCATACTTGCGTATTTTCTGCAATAGCCTACCGTGGGGAACCTTATCAAACGCCTTACTGAAATCCATATACACCACATCCACGGCTTTACCCTCATCCACCTGTTTGGTCACCTTCTCGAAAAACTCAATAAGGTTTGTGAGGCACGACCTACCTTTCACAAAACCGTGCTGACTATCGCAAATGAACTTATTCTTTTCAAGATGATTATAAATCCTGTCTCTTATAACCTTTTCCAACATTTTACCCACAACCGAAGTAAGGCTCACAGGTCTATAATTACCAGGGCTGTCTCTACTCCCCTTCTTGAACAAGGGGACAACATTTGCTATCCTCCAGTCCTCCGGCACTACTCCTGTCGACAATGACGACTTGAAGATCAACAACAACGGCTCTGCAATCTCCTCCCTGGCTTCCCAGAGAATCCTAGGATAAATCCCATCTGGCCCAGGGGACTTATCTATTTTCACTCTTTCCAAAATTGCTAACACCTCCTCCTTGTGAATCTCAATCCCATCTAGCCTAGTAGGCTGTATCTCAGTAATCTCCTCGGCAACATTTTCTTTCTCTACTGTAAATACTGACGAAAAATATTCATTTAACGCTTCCCCTATCTCCTCTGATTCCGCACACAACTTCCCACTACTATCCTTGATTGGCCCTGTTCTAACTCTTATCATTCGTTTATTCCTGATATACCTGTAGAAAGCCTTAGGGTTTTCTTTGATCCTATCCGCCAATGACTTCTCGTGTCCTCTCCTTGCTCTTCTTAGCCCTCCCTTTAGATCCTTCCTGGCTAGCTTGTAACTCTCAAGCGCCCTAACTGAGCCTTCACGTCTCATCCTAACATAAGCCGCCCTCTTCCTCTTGACAAGCGCTTCAACTTCTTGAGTAAACCACGGCTCCCTTGCTCGACAACTTCCTCCCTGCCTGACAGGTACATACTTATCAAGGACACGCATTAGCTGCTCCTTGAATAAGCTCCACATTTCGTTTGTGCCCATCCCCTGCAGTTTCCTTCCCCATCCTACACATCCTAAATCTTGCCTAATCGCGTCATAATTTCCTTTCCCCCAGCTATAATTCTTGCCCTGCGGTATATACCTGTCCCTGCCCATCGCTAAGGTAAACCTAACCGAATTGTGATCACTATCGCCAAAGTGCTCACCTACATCTAAATCGAACACCTGGCCGGGTTCATTACCCAGTACCAAATCCAATGTGGCATCGCCCCTGGTTGGCCTGTCCACATACTGTGTCAGAAAACCCTCCTGCACACACTGGACAAAAACAGACCCATCTAAAGTACTCGAACTATAGTATTTCCAGTCAATATTTGGAAAGTTAAAGTCCCCCATAACCACTACCCTGTTACTCTCGCTCCTGTCGAGAATCATCTTCGCTATCCTTTCCTCTACATCTCTGGAACTATTCGGAGGTCTATAGAAAACTCCCAACAGGGTGACCTCTCCTCTCCTGTTTCTAACCTCGGCCCATACTACCTCAGTAGACGAGTCCTCAAACGTCCTTTCTGCCGCTGTAATACTTTCCTTGATTAACAATGCCACACCCCCCCCCCCCTCTTTTACCCTCTTCTCTGTTCTTTCTGAAACATCTAAATCCCGGAACCTGCAACATCCATTCCTGCCCCTGCTCTACCCATGTCTCCGAAATGGCCACAACATCAGGATCCCAGGTACCAACCCATGCTGCAAGCTCACCCACCTTATTCCGGATGCTACTGGCGTTGAAGTAGACACACTTTAAACCAAGTTCTTGCTTGCCAGTGCCCTCTTGCGTCCCTGTAACCTTATCCCCTACCTCACTACTCTCAACAGCCTGTACACTGGCACTGCAATTTAGGTTCCCATTCCCCTGCTGATTTAGTTTAAACCCCCCCGAAGAGCACTAACAAATCTCCCCCCCAGGATATTGGTACCCCTCTGGTTCAGGTGAAGACCATCCTGTTTGTAGAGGTCCCACCTACCCCAGAAAGAGCCCCAATTATCCAGGAAACCAAAACCCTCCCTCCTACACCATCCCTGCAGCCACGTGTTCAACTCCTCTCTCTCCCTATTCCTCTCTTCGCTAGCACGTGGCACAGGCAACAACCCAGAGATAACAACTCTGGTTGTTCTCGCTCTAAGCTTCCACCCTAGCTCCCTGAATTTCTGCCTTAAATCCCCATCTCTCTTCCTACCTATGTCGTTGGTGCCTATGTGGACCACGACTTGGGGGTGCTCCCCCTCCCCCTTAAGGATCCCAAAAACACGAAGCAGAGAACCGTCGGGCCGAATGGCGCCGATCTGTGCATTAACTTCCATCTAGTTCTGTGCCACAAGCGCCAACACGAGTCGAGTAGGAGAATATAACTAATGACTGAAAGAGGTTCAGGGTCTGACACTGAATGGCCTGCAGAATCGGAGCTTGCAGTTACACCTGGAGCCACTAGGTGCCAGTGTTACTCCACTGCAGCCGCTGCCCAGAACATGCTCAGACAGAGTGAGCTTTCCCCACAGCAGCTCCACAGGTCAACTTGGCAGCTTCTGAAATGTTTCACTTCTCAACTATTTCACAGACACACACAAAGAACGCAGTTAGACGTCATCATGTTGGGTCTTTAATATTGACCAGAGGCCCCCCGGATTCCCCTGAGGCCTCCTTCGCTCAGCCCCGGAAATGACCTGTCAACATGTCAACATGTGGGAACCAATGAACCATAAGGAAGTTGCCCCCCGCGCCTCCCCCCCAATGGGAACATGAAACACTGGGGAGGAGGGGACAGTAAATGTCACTCAGAACATTGAGATATTCTGCAATAAAGCAGCTCAGTGATTTCACACAATGAACACATGGATCTGTCTCCCTCCAGAGATGACTGTGTCTCACCTCTGGGTTGTGTTACTGGTGTTAAGGGGTAAGGTGGAACTGGACTGGGAGCTGTCAGTCATCCTCACTGCTCTTTCCCTGTGTGACCCCATTGGGGGTTTACCCCCCTACTAGGCACCGTCACTGTGATTGTTAATTTAGCTGCTCTCTTTCTCGTTTTGAATTCCTTTCTCTCTCCCCCTCTCTCTTTCTCTCTGTCTAACGATATATGTACCTCTATGTCTGTCCTTCCCACTCTCCTTTTCTTTCTGTCTCTCTTGCTCTCTCTCCCTGTCCTCTTAGTTCCTTCATGTCTGTTGCCCATGCTTAAATTGTTGCTGTTTTTCTCCCTCAGTGTGTTTGCTTCCCCCGCTCTCTCTCTGTCTCTGCTTCTCTCCTTTTCTCTCACTCTTTTTCATTCTCTCTCTCTCTCTCTCTGTGCAGCTCCCCGTCTCCCACCTCTCCCTTCTTACAAAGGAAAACGGGACATCGAGAACACACAGGAGGTCTTTCAGCCCATCGTGCCTCTCCCCTCTTTGTGGCCGATGTCAATTTAAACATTGTCTCTGGGTTTATCTTTCTCTCTCTCTCTGTTTTACAGATGTGGGGGCGGTGCTGATACAACAGACTCCCGCTTCCCTATCCCATTCCCCAGGTTCTCCAGTCAGTATCCAGTGTATTTACCCTGAAGCAGTAGTTGGCTCCTATTTCTACTGGTACCGGTGGCATCTGGACCGTGAGCCCGAGAACCTTTTCTATTCCAACGTCCCCGGAACGGTCATTCCCTCCGGTGAGGTGGACGGTTTCACCGCCAGGAGACCCGACAACACCCATTTTTACCTGGAGTCCTCCAGCCTGTGGGCGAATCAATCAGCCGTGTATTACTGTGCCTGGAGACAGCACAGTGACTCAGAAAGGCGCCGGAGTACAGCAAAAACTCTAAAGGGGGAGGAAAGCACTTGTGGGAGATAAACCTGCCTGTCTACCTCAGTGTCTTTCTGTCTCTCGGACTACCTGCGAGTTTCTGTGTCTCTTTGTGCGTCTCTGCATCTATCTATCTGTCTGTCTGTCAATCTGTCTATCGATCTGTATCTATCCATGTCTATCTATTTTTCTATCCATCTACGTGTCTATCAATCTATCAAAAAATCTATCTGTATCTATCTATCTTTGTGTTTGCCTGTCTGTCTGTCTGTCTCTCTGTCTCTATCTATCTATCTGTATCTATCTATCCATCTGTATCTATCTATCTCTCCATCTGTATCGATCTATTTATCGATCTCACTGTCCATTTTTGGTTATTTGCACCATTTATCTATCTATTTATCTCGATCATATATATATATATTTGTCATCTCTGTCTCTTTCAGTTTCATCTTCTTGCTCTCCTTCGACTCAGAGTACATCAATACATTATGAATTATTAAAAATGCTGCAGCAATGTGCTCAGATCCTTCTCGTTAAGACAGCCTCTACCTGGAAAGAACAGATTCCGAGGTGGGGTAAATGGGTTCATGGTCCTGTTGAATGAGCTGTCTGTGGTTTTTGACAAGAGTTACACATAGCTCCCTCTTGTACATGTCCCCAATGACTCACACAATGCAAAAGTGAGACACCTCCCCAGATAGGTCTCTCACTGGAACACCTGCCTCCTGACAGCGGTTTGAGCATCTGTTCAAAACAGTTAACCCACTTCTTCATGACACTGTCGCTTTTCAAAGTATCTAAGATTTCACCCCAATGTAAAACACAGCCCTTGAATTGTCGTTTAGCACAGGGAAAATAAATCTTTATCTGCCTAATACAAACAAGCAACTTGATGCGTCTTATATATTTATAGAATCATGCAGCAGAGCCGAGGCCATTCAGCCCATCGAGCCTGGCCCAGCTGTTCGAAAGAGCTACCCGACACAACACTAATCAGACACAAGCAACGAGAGCCAGACACAGACGGGAAGCAGTTCCTTATTCAAGCTCCTTCCGACCAGGGGGTGTTATTATTCTGTCATACCCAGAAGTGAGGGGTCAGAAGGAAACCCTGCTTCCAGTGCTGTCATTTCCGCTCTCTGCTTTATCTTCAGCCGCCTGATATTGATTCATGAACAGTTTCAGCCACCAGTCTGCAGGATGCAGTTAGTCAAACTCTTCCTAATCGTCTGTTCTCTTCTTCCATGTAGGTATTCATCGTTCATAAAGATACCTCTGCTAAATACTTGCTGTGTTTTCATCCACTACTAACTTCTATCAAACTAGATTGATAAAACATCATTACAGAGAGACAAACAAAGAGAGAGAGAGAGACCTAATGTGTGTGTATCTGTGAGAGAGAGACTGAAATAAACAGACTGAGACATATAGGGAGGCACAGAAGAGAGACAGAGAGGAAGAAAGGAGCATCTCAAGTAAAGGACAGGGAGAGACAGAGGGAGAGAGAGAAAGTGGGACATTGGCAACCAACTCGATTCTCATTTGTTGATGTGGGAAATGAACGTCACCATCTCTGCATCACTTCCTAATGCTCTCCCTGTTCCTCCCAATGATTTGTAAAGAGTGGGTTGGTTATTGACAACACTCATCATTCCTGCTCTCTCCCCTTTGCAGATTCAGAAGGCAGCTTAAAGTAAAAGATGTATCTGTTACTGACTCTGATCACCCTGTTTCACCGTAGGGAATTTTATTGAAACAATAATTCTACTTAACATTTCTTTAGGATATGGTTTTATTTATTTCGTTCTCTCCTTCTCTCTCTTTCTCTCTCCCCACTGGACTGAATTTCCCTGTTTATTGATCTCCTCCTCTCCCTGTCTCTTTCCCAGATGTGACCTCTCAGACTATCCACCAGACTCCCGCCTCTGTCTCCAAATTTTCTGAGGAGCAGGTGAAGCTGAAATGCACCGTGGATGGCACCAGTAACCCTTACATGTACTGGTACAGACAATACCCGGGGAAGGAGCCACAGCTGATGTTTTACTCCCTAACTGCACAAAGGGTGAACTCAGAGGGGACGGTGGAGGGTTTCACCGCCGAGAGACCGACTGACTCTGAGTTCAACCTGGAGTCCTCCAGCCTGCAGGAGAATCACTCGGCCGTGTATTTCTGTGCCTGGAGAGAATACAGTGACTCAGAGAGATGGAGCAGTTCAACAAAAACCCTAAAGGCAGCAGGAAACACCTGTGGAGGGTAAAACCTTTTGGTGCCTCTACCTGTTGTTTCCTTATGCAGAGTGAAAGTGTTTGTTACAATAAAAAGAGTTGAGTTATGATTGTAGTGACACACTAGATTTACAGGTACTGCCAAGGGTGCAATGAACGATTAATAAAGATGTCACGAGATCTCAGAATGTAACCATCAGGAATCAATGACAATAATCTGGGTATTTATGCACTGACCCTGTGTTTACCTTCTCCACAGGGACAGCAGAGGGGGATCCAGGACCATGGACCAGACAATGGCTTTGAGAAGGATTTAGTGAGAAAACTAAGAGAGCAGGAGATCATGTCGATCCAGCTTAATATACATCAACAGGACAAGGACACCCACTACTTTAGAGAGAGAAAGAGAGTGTATGTGTGTGTGAAAGAGAGAGTGATCTAATGAGAGAGAGAGGAGAATGAGAGGAAAAACGACAGGTAGAGTTAAAGAGACTGAGACAGAGAGGGAGACAGAGATAGAGACAATGAGGGAAAATTACTGGGATACATCTGGAGAATGAAGGATTCTTTTTGGGATTGATCTGGGAGATTGAGTGGGGTCTGTGAGTGGAGTCAATGAGTGGGATCAGTGAGTGGGATCAGTGAGTGGGATCAGTGAGTGGGGTCAGTAAGTGTAGTCAGTGAGTGGAGTCACTGAGTGCTTTCACTCAGTGGAGTCAGTGAGTGAGGTCAGTGAGTGAGGTCAGTGAGTGAGGTCAGTGAGTGGGGTTAGTGAGCGGGGACAGTGAGCGGAGGCAGTGAGTGGAGGCAGTGAGTGTAGGCAGTGAGTGTAGGCAGTGAGTGGGGTTAGTGAGCGGGGTCAGTGCGTGGGGTCAGTGAATGGAGTCAGTGAGAGGAGTCACTGAGTGGTGTCACTCAGTGGAGTAGGTGAGTGAAGTCAGTGAGTGAGGTGTATGAGTGGAGTCAGTGAGCGGGGACAGTAAGTGGAGTCAGTGAGCGGGGTTACGAAGCGGGGTTAGTGAGCGGGATCACTGTGTGTGGTCAGTGACTGGAGTCAGTGAGTGGAGTCAGTCAGTGGAGTCACTCAGTGGAGTCAGTGAGTGGAGTCAGTGAGCGGGGACAGTAAGTGGAGTCGGTGAGCGGGGTTAGTAAGCGGGGTTAGTGAGCGGGGTCAGTGCGTGTTGTCAGTGACTGGAGTCAGTGAGTGGAGTCACTCAGTGGAGTCACTTAGTGGAGTCAGTGAGTGGGGTCAGTAAGTGGGGTCAGTGAGTGTGGTCAGTGAGTGTGGACAGTAAGTGGAGTCAGTGTGTGGAGTCAGTGAGTGGGGTCAGTGCGTGGGGTCAGTGAGAGGAGCCAGCGAGTGGTGTCGATGAGTGGTATCAGGGAGTGGGGTCGGTGAGTGGGGACAGTGAGTGGAGTCAGTGAGTGGGGTCAGTGAGTGGTGTCAGTGAGTGGGGTCAAAGAGAGAAGTTAGTGAGTGGGGTCAGTGAGTGGGGTCAGTGAGTGGGGACAGTGAGTGGAGTCAGTGAGTGGGGTCAGTGAGTGGTGTCAGTGAGTGGGGTCAAAGAGAGGAGTTAGTGAGTGGTGTCAGTGTTTGGGGTCAGTGAGAGGAGTCAGTGAGTGGGGTCAGTAAGCGGGGTCAGTGAGTGGAGTCAGTGAAAGAGGACAGTGAGTGGTGTCAGCGAGTGGTGGCAGTGAGTGGTGTCAGTGAGTGGAGTCAGTAATTGGGGTCTATATCTATCTATCTATCCATCTATCTATCTATCTATCTATATATCTATCTATCTATCTATCTATCTATCTATCTATCTATCCATCTATCTATCTATCTATCTATCTATCTATCTATCTATCTATCTATCTATCTATCTATCTATCTGCTCGAGTCGCTCTGAACAGGCTCCAGAAGCTGGCCGAGCGCGTCTACCCTGAGGCACAGTGTGGCTTTCGTGCAGAGAGATCGACTATTGACATGCTGTTCTCCCTTCGTCAGATACAGGAGAAATGCCGTGAACAACAGATGCCCCTCTACATTGCTTTCATTGATCTCACCAAAGCCTTTGACCTCGTCAGCAGACGTGGTCTCTTCAGACTACTAGAAAAGATCGGATGTCCACCAAAGCTACTAAGTATCATCACCTCATTCCATGACAATATGAAAGGCACAATTCAACATGGTGGCTCCTCATCAGAGCCCTTTCCTATCCTGAGTGGTGTGAAACAGGGCTGTGTTCTCGCACCCACACTTTTTGGGATTTTCTTCTCCCTGCTGCTTTCACATGCGTTCAAATCCTCTGAAGAAGGAATTTTCCTCCACACAAGATCAGGGGGCAGGTTGTTCAACCTTGCCCGTCTAAGAGCGAAGTCCAAAGTACAGAAAGTCCTCATCAGAGAACTCCTCTTTGCTGACGATGCTGCTTTAACATCTCACACTGAAGAATGCCTGCAGAGTCTCATCGACAGGTTTGCGTCTGCCTGCAATGAATTTGGCCTAACCATCAGCCTCAAGAAAACGAACATCATGGGGCAGGATGTCAGAAATGCTCCATCCATCAATATTGGCGACCACGCTCTGGAAGTGGTTCAAGAGTTCACCTACCTAGGCTCAACTATCACCAGTAACCTGTCTCTAGATGCAGAAATCAACAAGCGCATGGGTAAGGCTTCCACTGCTATGTTCAGACTGGCCAAGAGAGTGTGGGAAAATGGCGCACTGACACGGAACACAAAAGTCCGAGTGTATCAGGCCTGTGTCCTCAGTACCTTGCTCTACGGCAGCGAGGCCTGGACAACGTATGCCAGCCAAGAGCGACGTCTCAATTCATTCCATCTTCGCTGCCTTCGGAGAATACTTGGCATCAGGTGGCAGGACTATATCTCCAACACAGAAGTCCTTGAAGCGGCCAACACCCCCAGCTTATACACACTACTGAGTCAGCGGCGCTTGAGATGGCTTGGCCATGTGAGCCGCATGGAAGATGGCAGGATCCCCAAAGACACATTGTACAGCGAGCTCGCCACTGGTATCAGACCCACCGGCCGTCCATGTCTCCGTTATAAAGACGTCTGCAAACGCGACATGAAATCGTGTGACATTGATCACAAGTCGTGGGAGTCAGTTGCCAGCATTCGCCAGAGCTGGCGGGCAGCCATAAAGACAGGGCTAAATTGTGGCGAGTCGAAGAGACTTAGTAGTTGGCAGGAAAAAAGACAGAGGCGCAAGGGGAGAGCCAACTGTGCAACAGCCCCAACAAACAAATTTCTCTGCAGCACCTGTGGAAGAGCCTGTCACTCCAGAATTGGCCTTTATAGCCACTCCAGGCGCTGCTTCACAAACCACTGACCACCTCCAGGCGCGTATCCATTGTCTCTCGAGATAAGGAGGCCCAAAAGAAAGAATCTATCTATCTATCCATCTATCTATCTATCTATCCATCTATCTATCTATCTATCTATCTATCTATCTATCTATCTATCTATCTATCTATCTACCTATTGCTCCATCTATCTATCTATTGTTCCATTTGTCTATCCATCCGTCGCTCTATCGATCCCTCCAGCTATCGATATATATCTCTATTTATCTATTTATCTCTATTCACTCTGAAATCGATATATATTTGTCATCGATCGATTTATCTGGCTCTTATCTGTCTAAGTGTATATTCATCCCTCTGTTGTTTATCATATATCTAACGTCATTGTTTACATCTCGCAGTTACATCAGTGATATATCATGATTTGCTATTTTGTTGATATTGTTGCATCTTCTTGTTCTCCTTCGATTCAGATTATATCAATACAATATTAATGTTAAAATGCTCCATCCATGTGATAAGGCTCTTTTCGTGAAGGTAGCCTCTACATTTTAAGAACAGATTACGAGGCAGGGTAAATGGGTTCATGATACAGTTGAAAGAATGGACGGAGGATTCTGACAAGGAGTTTTTCATAGCTCCCTATTCTACATGCCCCTGATGATTCATACAATGCAAATACGAGACAACTCCCCAGATAGGTCTCTCACTGGAACAGATTCCTAATTTGGCGGTTTTGAGCAACTGTTGACAATTGTTAACCAACTTGTCTTTCAGACATTCGGTGTCTTTTGAAGAACTTTCAAAGCATCTGGGAGTTAGGCCCAGGCAAGAATTTAACCCTTCAATTCTCGTTTAGGAGACAGGGAAAATAAATCTTTCTCAGCCTAAAATAAACAAGCCCCTTGATGCATCTTCGATAGTTATAGAATCATACAGCACTAACCAAGGTCATTCGATCAATCGAGCCTGGCCTGGCTGTTCGAAACAGTTACCCAAAATAAACAACATCATCCCTTGGCCATGGGCTGCAAGAAGTACAGAATCTGTTACAAACTGCTGGATTGCACATGAACTAAAGTAACCTGAGCTCAGACACTGGCCTGTGCTGGTAAAAACCAATTTGAACTAATTAATTTATGTGACAGACAAGGGAGAAATCACAGGAATAGAGCCTTATTTGGAAACGGTGTGATACCGGGGTCTTTGGGCCTGGGCCAATAAGGTGAAGATACGAACGAGGTGAGCAGGCCTAAACCAACAGAAAAGAGACAGCACAGTTTTGAAGAGATAAGAAAGAGAATAAGTATGGAGAATCTCAGGCATAGAGCCAGCGGGAAACTCCAGAGACCAACCATCGTGGAAGTGGAAGACCCTGCGTGAGCAACACGGTGACGACGTCAAAGAGAGAGAGATCAGAACGTCTGGCCAGCGTCAGCTCTCCCCTTTCCGGGAATTATCGTTTGTTTTCTGTGACGAGGTCAGGGAAAGGTCAGAGGAACCTCGTGGGTGTGCTTGTCAATTCTAGCTAGCTTTGTTATTAACTGTATAACCCAATTTGAGTTGCATGCTTTTGTCTAACCAAGTGTATAAGCCTTATTCTTACATTGTACAACAACGTGAATAAAGTAACTTGATAGTTAAAGAAAGGGCTGAGTTTCCTCCTCTTTGTACTAAGCCATTAACTGTCGCTGGTGGATGAGGTGGAGGGTGGCTCTCCTGTAACCCCAATATCCCAAACACCCAGCCTGAGTCTGAATTAAGAGGACGAAGTCCCACGTAACGGCCAGGATTAAGTGGGTGAAGGAAATAAAGGGGCCAAGGGGGAGTTGACTCCGCGCCATGGTTTACAATCCTGTTCCCATCTCTCTGCATCTCAGCCCATCAGCACCTCCTTCTATTCCTTACTCCCTCATGTCCTGATCTAATCTCCCCCTTAAATGCATCTCCACTATTGGCCTTAACTTACTCGCTGTGGTCGTGAAATTGAGCCCCCTGGTTCTAGACTTCTCAACCACAGAATCACAGAATTGTTACAGTGCAGAAGGAGGTCATTCGGCCCACCGTGCCCGCACTGTCTCTCTGGAAGAGAAATTCCCTCAGTCCCACTCCCCTGCCTTCTCCCCATAACCCTGCACATCCTTCCTTTCCATATAACTGTCTAATTCGCTCTTGAATGCTTCAATTGAACCTGCCTCCACCACGTTCTCAGGCAGTGCATTCTGGACCTTCACCACTCGCTGTGTGAAAAAGTTCTCCCTCATGTCACTTTTGCTTCCCTTACCAAATACTTTAAATCTGTGCCCTCTCGATCCTTTCACGAGTGGGAAAAGTTTCTCTCCATCTACTCTGTCCAGATCCCTCATGATTTTGAAAACCTCCATCAAATCACCTCTCAGCCTTCTCTTCTCCAAGTAAAACTGTCCCAACCCGTCCTTCCACTCTTAATGACTGAAATAAATATACACCTTGGCCCCTGTGCTCCTGCACCCCCTTTCGAGTTGTGCCCTTTATTCTCTGTTGTTCATCCGACCAAAATGAATCACTTCACATTTCTCTGCATTGAACCTCATCTCCACCTGTCTGCCCATTCCACCAACTTGTTTCTGTCCTTTTCAAGTTTGACATTATCCTCCTCATAGTTCACAATACTTCCAAGTTTCGTATCATCGGCAAACTTTGAAACTGTGCCCTGTACACCGAGGTCTAGGTCATTAATATATATCAGGAAAAGCAAAGGTCCTAATAATGATCCCTGGGGAACTCCACTACAAAACTTCCTCCAGCCCGAAAAACCATCCATTAACCATTGCTCTTTGTTTTCTGTCACTAAACCAATTTCGTATCCATGTTGCTATCGTCCCTTTTATTCCACGAGTTACAAGTTTTCTCACAGGTTTGTTGTGTGGCATTGTATCAAACACCTTTTGAAAGTCCATGTATACCACATCCACAGCACTGCCCTCATCAACCCTCTCTGTTGCCTTCTCAAAAAAATTCCAGCAGGTTAGTTAAACATGATTTTCCCTTATGGAATCCATGCTGTCTTTCTTTAATTAACTCGTCCATGTGACTATTGATTTTGTCCCGAATTATTTTTTCTAGAAGTTTCCCTACCACCAAAGTTAAACTGGCCTGTAGTTGCTGGGCTTATCTTTCCCCCTTTTTTGAATAAGGGTGTAACGTTTGAAATTCTCCAGTCCTCTGGCACCAGCCCTGAGTCTAAGGAAGACTGAAAAATTATGGCCAACGCCTCTGCGATTTCCAACCTCACTTCCCTCATCTCATCTGGTGCTGGTGCTTTATCCACTTTCTGGTCAGACAGCCAATCTAATACTTTCTCTGCACCCATGTTAAACACTCTAGTGTCTGAATTACCTTCTCTTTCAACCAGAGGAAGCTTCTTACCTGCATCTCCCCTGTCTATCCCTTTAAGGACTTTGTAGGTTTCAATGAGATCACCTCTCATTCTTCGAAACTCTAGAGAATACAGGCCCAGTTTCCCAAATCTCTCTTCATAGGACAGACCCGCCATCCCGGGAACATGTCGGATGATCCTTCTTAGCACTCCCTCTATGTGAATAATATCCTTCCGAAGGTCAGGGGACCAAAACTGCACACAGCACTCCAGGTGCGGTCTAACCATGGTTCTTTGCAATTGAAGCAAGACTTCACTACTCCTGTACTCAAATCCTCTTGGGATAAAGACTAACATAACATTAACCTTCCTAATTGCCTGTTGATGCTATATGTGAAGTTTCTACCTTCTGAAGCTCCTGCCAGGGGATATCATTTCTCCCTAACTACTCTATCGAACGGCTGTACCTCCAGGGTTAAAACATCCCATTAGCTTGCTCTGATCCAGGAAAACTGTCCCAGCGTCTCCAGTCTCTCCACATAACAACCGTCTCTCAACCATGGCACCATTCTGGTAAATGTCTCTTGAACCGTCCCTGGTCCAAGGGTAACAATGGCTTAGTTGCAATGTCACTGCGATAATAAGCCAGAGGCCTAGGCTGATGCCCAGTTTACACGGGTTCAGGCACCGGCACACCCAGTGCAACTTAAACTTGCCAATGGCCCAGTAATGTGCATAGCCCTGCTGCAGAATAGGTAAGGAGCCCAGTGCCACACAGATGGTGTTGCACCTACTTGCCTCAGGCCAGTGCTGCTTACAACGTTTGCCAGGAGACACACGGCATCGACCTCTGGCTATTCGGGGATGAAGGTGTGGATAATCTGGAATCCAGATGTCTATAAATTGGAAATCTACATGTGGCTAATGTGGGAATGCCGATAAGGCTCGTTGGGAATCTGGATATGTTCAATTGGAGAATTCTAATCAGTAAATTAAAAATTGAGTAACAGACACCCTTGTTGGGGATGTTAACAACACTTACTCCAGTCACTCAACCATCAGAAGCAACCACGTCTATTCTGATTGGTTGGGTGGTGGAAGGGGGCGTGTCCAACACTGCATCACTTCCTCATGCTCTTCATATTTTCCTCAATGATTTGTAAAGAGCAGGTTTGGACCCTCACAAGGCTTACACTCTGGTTCTCGCTGCTTTGCTTACTTCGAGAACAGCTTCAAGGGGAAGATGTATCAGTCATTGGCTCTGATAATCCTTTTTCACTGTGAGTGAGTCTGAAATACCAACATTTTCTCTCATAACCTTCCTTTACTCATTCCCCCTTCCTTTTAATTTCCTAGAAATCCCCTGTTTACTGAACTCTTCCTCTTCCCCACACTCTCCCAGGTGTGAACTCGCAGACTATCCTCCAGACTCCTGCCGCTGTCTCCAGAGTTGTGGGGGAGGAAGTGGAACTGAAGTGCACTGTGGAGGGGAGCAGTACTCTTCCCTTGATCTGGTACAGACAATACCCGGGGAAGGAGCCTCAGGTTATGTTTTACTCCACGGGTACTAATCACAAAAGTCCAGAGAAGGCGGTGGACGGTTTCACTGCCGAGAGACCGACTAGCACCCAGTTCAACCTGGAGTCCTCCAGCCTGCGGGAGAATCACTCGGCCGTGTATTTCTGTGCCTGGAGTCTTCACAGTGACTCAGAGAGCTGGAGCAGGTCAACAAAAACCCCAAAGGCAGCAGGAAACACCTGTTGGACATACAATAGCGCGGTATTTCCACTTGAATTGATGCAGGGCCATCATATTTTTGACAGTAAGAATAGACGGGTGAGAATAAAATTGAGAGCACAGGTGCAGAGGCGAAGAGTCTGGCCTCTTTCTGTGCTGATAAGTTTTCTATCTTTCTATGAAAGATTAAGAAGGGTGGCACCACACTGAGGTTTTAACTATCAGGAGAGAATATCAGGAAAAAGATTGGGGTTTTATCCACTAACACGGTGTCTTCTTTCACTCAGATGATCAAACACACAACTCTCTTTGTTAGGAACAAAGGAAGAGGAGTAGGCCATTCAGCCCCTTTGTCCCCTTACATAGAAACAGGAGGAGATCATTTTGCAAATCTCGTAAATATGCTCTGCACCCTAATAAGGAGCCACACATTCTCCCTTAAGTGTGGTGGCCAGAACTGGACGCAATACTCCAGCTGGAGCCTAACCAGAGCTTTATAAAGGTTCACTGCTTTTGTACTCAATACCTCCATTTATGAAGATCAGGATCCCATCTGCTTTACTAACCACTCTCTCAACATGCCCTGCCACCTTCAAAGATCGATGCACATGCAGCCTCAGGTCCACTGTTCCTTGCAAACTCTTTCAAAATCTGCCTTTTAGTCTATATTGCCTTTGCCTATCCCTTCAGCCAAAATGCATCACAGCGAATTTCTCCAAGAAGAGGGCCCTAAAGGACCAGTAACACACAACTGCCTGGAAAACTGTTTATGAAGAATTCAGGAGGAGGTCTCTCAGTCTTTTAGAGCCTCTTACAAAGGAACATGAGGAGGCCAATTACTCCCCTGCCTCATTGCGCACAAACAGGAGGAGGCTATTGATCAATGTAGAGCTTGTTCGTAGGAATTGGAGAAGGGTACTTAGTCCCCCTTGAGCCTATTAGTATGAACAGGAGTAAGCCATTCAGCCCCATTGAGCCTGTTGCACAGGAGCAAGAGGAGGCCGATTCAGTTCCCCCCCTCAGTCTGCACAGGTACAGGAGGAGGCCCATTCAGCACCTCGAATCTGTTAAATAGGAAATGGGTGAGGCCATTCAGCCCCATCGAGCCTGTTACATCTGAAGAGCCATCCACATGTGACAGTTTCGCTCAGGCTCTTGTATCCAATTGGGAAATTCAGATGTGGAGATCCGCGTTTCTGATTGGCAAATACAAAAAGAGCAATTGCGAATTGACAACCATGCTAATTCCGATTGGTTGAATGAGAGAAGGGGGCGTGACCAAACGTCCCTTACTACCTTGCTTTCCTCAATGGTTTGTAAAGATGACTTGATGAATAGGGAAAGGTCCAGTTAAAGATGTATCTGTTACTGGGTCTGATGACCATCTCCCACCATAAGGAACTTAATGAAAAATAATGCTGCTTAATAATTTTCTTTACTTTATAATTTCCTTCTCTCCTTGACGCTTTCATTCCTCCCTTCCATCCTTCTTCCTCGATAATCCAGAGTGTCCTGGCGTCATTTTCGACCCATCTCTTTCCTAGATGTGAACTCACAGACTGTCCTCCAGAGTCCCACCACTACCTGTGGGAGATAAAGTTGCGCTGTACAGAGACTTGATTTTTGTGCAGGGCGATGGTGTTTGTGACAATAAGAAGGGACCCATGAGAATAAAAGTGAGAGAATAAATATAGAGGCACTGTTAAAGATGTCACTAATAGCCTGCTTCTGTTCCCTAAAACCTTCTGTCTTTCTATGAATGACTAAAGGTGATGAACCCCAAATTGAGAAGATGTAAATATCAGGAAGGAATGATCACTAAAAGCATTTAGGTTTCATCTCCTGACACTATCTTCATTCTCCACAGGGACAGCAGAGAGCGCTCTAGGACCGTCAAACACACAACAGCCTGCTCCCTGCTTATTCAGGACACAACATAGGAACATAGGGGATAGGAGAAGGAGTAGGCCATTTGGCTCATCGAACCGACTCATGGCTGATCACCTACCTCTGAGTCATTTCCCCCCACTATCCCCATCTCCCTTGATGTCATTAGTATCTAGAAATCAATCGTTTTCTGTCTCGAACATGCTCAATGTAGTCAGCTTCGAAAGCTCTCTTGGGTAGAGAATTCCAAAGATTCACAACTATCTCAGTTAAAGAAATTCCTCCTCATCTCAGTCTTCAATGGCCTGCACCTTATTCGGAGACAGTGTATCCTGATTCCAGACTGAATACGCTATCCACATCCGTCGTGTCACGTCTTGTCAGAATTTTGTAAGTTTCAATGCGATCACCTCTTATTCTTTGGAACTCCAGAGAATACAGACCCAGTTTCTGTAATCGCTCTTCGTAAAACAAATCCACCCTGCCAGGGATTATTTTGGTGAATCTCTGCTGCATTCTCTCTTTGGCAAGTATATCCTTCCTTCGATAAGGAGAGCAAAACTGTACACAATACGAGAGGTGCAGTCGCATCAAGGTTCTATACAATTGCAACAAGACATTTTTACACCTGTACTTAAATCCCATTACAATGAAGGCCAGCATACCATTCGCCTTCGGAATTGCTTGCTGCACCTGCATATTAGCTGTTAGTGTTGTGAGTTCATAATGTTGTGTGTGATGCAACATAAATGAGAAGCGTGGAGTCCAGTTGGTTGAAGATCACAAACAAGTCTATTTACAGCTGAACTATAATACACAGTGCTGAGCTAACTATTTACAGGACCTGCCTGTAGGTGTTCCAGTTACAGAGTGACACTGGCTACGAGTCACGTGACTACGTGCTGGAATTTATCTTATTAGCATCCTAAGATCTTAAAGGGACACGAGAGAGAGATGGAGAGACGGACAGAGCAAGACAGAGGGAGAGAGAAAGATTAACACCAACGAATACAATAACAACTTCAGGAAAAAACACCAACAAATGCAGCAGCAACTTCAGCAGGCGACTAGCACCAAAGAATGCAACAACTTCAGCTGGAGACTACCAGCAACAAATGCAGCAACAACTTCAGCAGGAGACTAAGAGCAACAAACGCACCAACAACTTATACTTGCAGCCAAACAGAGAGACAGGGGTGTGGCTTCCAATCAGGGAGGAAGGAGTTGTGAAAACCAAATCACTTACTTCAGTCTTCATGTAGCTCCTCACAGGACTCAAAGCTCTTGTTTCCACTGATTTACAGATTACAAACACAGCTTCCAGTAGAAGATGTATCTGTTACTGAATCTGATAGTATTATTTCAATGTAAGGGATCTTTTTCCCACGTAACTTTTTGTGTTGACATTCAACATTTATCTTTTCGCAGTACCCGTTTCCCGCAATTAGGGGGAGCAGTTGCTGGAGGTGCAGCTCTCATTGCCAACCAACAGGGGGAAGCAGTAGATGGAGGTGCAGCTCTCATTGCCCACCAACAGGGGGCAGCAGTAGATGGAGGTTCAGCTCGCATTGCCCACCAAAAGGGGGTAGCAGTAGCTGGAGGTGCAGCTCTCTTTGTCTACCAACAGAGGGCAGCAGTAGACGGAGGTGCAGCTCTCTGCCCACCAAAAAGGGGGCAGCAGTCGATGGACGTGCAGCTCTCAGTGCCCACCAACAGGGAGCAGCAGTAGAGGGAGGTGCAGCTGTCATTGCCCACCAACAGGGAGCAGCAGTAGATGGAGGTGCAGCTGTCATTGCCCACCAACAGGCGGCAGCAGTAGATGGGATTTCAGCAACAAGAACATGAAATGTTAGAAATCCTCAGTGCATCAGGCAGGATCTGCAGAGAGTAAAACAGAGCTACCGCTTCACATCAGAACCGGCAAACATGAGAAGCGTTTTGAGCAACTTAAATGGATGTTTGAGCGTGAAGAAATGCAAAAGAGACAGTCTGTGATAGGGTGGGGAGGGGAGGGACAGATAGAGAGATAGAGGGAGACAGGGAGAGATAGAGAGGCAAGAGAGAGAGAGAAAGGCAGAGAAAGAGATACATAGAGTGAGGAACATAGAGACAAAGACCCACAGAGACAGAGAGAGAGACAGATAGATGGAGATCGAGTAATATAGCGTTTGAAAGACAGAGACAGAGTGAGGCAGAGAGACACAGATGGAGTGACTGCGAGAGACTGAGAAAGGGAGAGAGAGACAGAGAGAGAGAGACTGAGAGAGAGAAAGGCAGAGAAAGTGACATATATAGAGAGAAACACAGAGACAGAGACCCACAGAGACAGAGAGAGAGACAGATAGACGGAGTTCGAGGAATATAGCGTTTGAAAAAGAGAGACAGAGTGAGGCAGAGAGACAGAGATGGAGTGAATGCGAGAGAATGAGAGAGAGAGAGAGAGAGAGAGAGAGAGAGACAGAGACAGAGAGAGAGCGATGGAGAGAGAAAGTAGACAGAGATGGAAAGTAGACAGAGATAGAGTGAGATAGTATTAGGCACAGAAAGAGAGACAGAGTGAGGTAATGAGACAGATGGAGAGACAGAGAGAAAGAGAGAGACAGAGAGAAAGAGAGGCAGACAGAGACAGTGAGAGGCTGATAGCCAGAGTGAGAAAAAAGAAGAACGTCAGAGACAGGCAACGAAAGAGGAGGAAAAGGAGGGAAAGAGTAAAGGGCGGAAGGAAAACAGAGAACAAGACAAAGAGGCAGAGAGCAAGAGGGACAGAGCGAGAGTGAACGGAAGAGAGAGAGAGACAAACAGAGAGACAGAGGGAGCGAGAGACAGAGAAGAGACAGTAGACAGAGACCGAGTGAAATAGTGTTAGGCACAGAAAGAGAGACAGATGAGGTAGTGAGACAAATGGAGAGATAGAGACAAAGAGAGAAACAGAGAGAGAGGCAGACAGAGACAGTGAGAGAGTGAGAGGCAGAGAGAAGTTAGAATGTCAGAGAAAGGCAAAGATAGAGAGAGAGAAAGGAGAGAAAGAGTAAAGGAAGGAAGGGAAAGCGAGAACAAGACAAAGAGACAGAGAGAGGGGGGGGGGGGGGGGGGGGGGGGGGGGGGGGGGGGGGGGGGGGGGGGGGGGGGGGGGAGGGGGCGGGGGGGGGGGGGGGAGGGGGGGGGGGGGGGGGGGGGGGGGGGGGGGGGGGGGGGGGGGGGGGGGGGGGGGGGGGGGGGGGGGGGGGGGGGGGGGGGGGGGGGGGGGGGGGGGGGGGGGGGGGGGGGGGAGGGGGGGAACAAGACAAAGAGACAGAGAGAGACAGGGGAGAAGAGAGAGAAAAGAAAGAGAGAGGGGGCAGACAGAGAGACGGAGGGAGGGAGAGACAGAGAGAGAGAGAGAGAGAGAGAGAGAGAGAGATACAGATAGACAGAGAGAGACAGTAGACAGAGATAGAGTGAGATTGTGTCAGGCACAGCAAGGGAAACAGTTGAGGTAGTGCGACAGATGGAGAGACAGAGAGAAAGAAAGAAACAGAGAGCGAGGCAGACAGAGACAGTGAAAGAGTGAGAGGCAGAGAGGAGAAGGAAGAACGTCAGAGATAGAGAGAGAGAAAGGGAGAGAAAGAGTAAAGGGAAGGAGGAAAACAACAAGACAGAGAGTCAGAAAGAGAGATGGGGCAGAGAGAGAGAGAGTGGCAAAGAGTGAGAGGCAGACAGAGAGCGAGCGAGAGAGAGAGACAGAGAGAAAGAGATAGAGAGAGGCAGAGAGAGAGTGAGAGAGAGGCATAGGGAGAGAGAGAGAGAGACATAGAGAGAGACTGATAGACAGAGAGAGAGGCAGACAGAGAGACAAAGGGAGAGAGAGACAGAGAGACAGAGGGAGGGAGAGACTGCGAGAGAGAGACAGATAGACAGAGAGAGACAGAGATACGGAGAGAGAGAGAGGCAGGGAGAGGGGCAGACAGAGACAGTGAGAGTCAAAGAGGAAGAGAGGGGGAAAAAGAACGTCAGAGACAGGCAAAGATAGACAGAGAGAAAGGGAGAGAAAGAGTAAAGGGAGGAAGGATACAGAGAACAAGACAAAGAGGCAGAGAGAGTCAGCGAGAGAGACCGAGAGAGACAGCAGACAGAGATCGCGTGAAATAGCGTGAGGCCGAGAAAGAGAGACGGAGTGAGGTAGTGAGACAGATGGAGAGATAGAGCGAAAGAGAGAGACAGAGAGAGAGGCAGACAGAGACAGTGAGAGAGTGAGAGGCAGAGAGAAGAAAGAAGAACGTCAGAGACAGGCAAAGATAGAGAGAGAGAAAGGGAGAGAAAGAGTAAAGGTAAACAGAGAACAAGAGAAAGAAGCAGAGGGAGAGACAGGGACAGAGAGAGAGAGAGAGACAGGCAAACAGAGAGACAGAGGGAGAGACAGAAAGACAGCCAAACAGAGAGAGACAGACAGACAGACAGTCAGAGACAGATAGACAGAGATATAGTGTGATAGTTTTAGACACAGAAAGAGAGATAGAGTGAAATAGCGAGACAGAGATGGAGAGACTGGGAGAGACAGAAAGAGACAAAGAGAGGCAGAGAACGAGAGACAGTGAGAGATGTGATGCTGAGAGAGAAAAGGAAGAACATCAGAGACAGGCAAAGATAGAGAGAGAGAAGCAAAACAGAGATCAAGACAAAGAGATAGAGAGACACAGAGAGAGAGGGAGACAGAAAGAGAGACAAAGAGAGAGGAAGATAGATAGAGAGAGAGAGAGAGCAAGAGATAGAGATAGAGAGAGACAGAGAGACAGAGAAAGAGGGAGACAGAGATGCAAAGAGAGAGAGAGGGAGAGACAGAGAAAGAGGGAGACAGGGACAGAAAAGGGTTTCAGAGGGACGGGGAGAGATAGAGAGTGAGAGAAAGACAGACAGAGACAGGAATGGAGTCACAGAGAGAGAAAGACTTGTCAAGAGACTTATACAGGGAGAAGAAGATTACAATATGGAGGAGAGAAAGTGTTTATGGAAACAGGAGACCTCCAATGGGATAATAACTCGGAAAAGGGAAGGACACGTGATTAAAAGGGAAATTTGAAGTGAGAGATAAACGGACAGAAAATGAGAGAGAGAGAGAGAGGGGGGGGGGAGAGGTTTTATTGAACTGCTTTGTAACATCGTGGGAGGTCAGTATAGCACCGTGTTACATTCCTGTGCTCACCCCGTGCAGGAACTCCACCGTCTGCTTGCCCTTCTCACAGTCTACCCGACTGCCTGCCCCAGTGCCCAGGATCTCCCCACCCCTGCAGCATGCGCCTGCACTGTCAGGACAGGCAGGAGCAGACTGAATCCTGAGTTGACCATCTCATGGGGCACATGCCCCCTGAAGAGACAGCAAACTGCCCAGGCAAGGCGAGAGGCTTGCTGGGGGAGGGGGGTTTCAATGGTGGGTTCACTCTCTGTGGTGAACGATCCATCTACCTTCGGAGGGAGGACCCGACTCGCCGTTCTGGGTACGTAATGCTCGAGTCCCGGTGCTGGAGGTTGAGTTGGGGAGCAAAAGGAGCCGGTACACACCATAATATCTCTGAGTTTACCGTGTCTGAGCAGATGGAATCTTATTATTGTGTTGGAAGAGGCCATTTGATCATTGTGCCTCTTTGGTGCAGAGAGGGGGAAATAAACAGAAAGGGAAATAAGCAGAGAAAAATGTGAGATAGAAAAAATGGCGAGAAAAAATGGAAGAAGAGAGAGAAAGATGCAGAAAGCGAGGGAAAGAAACAGAGAGAGAGGGAAAGAAACACCGAGAGAGTGATGATAGAGATCGATGGAAAGAAACAGAGAGAAAGAGAGAGGGAAGAGAGAGAGAGAAAGAAACGGAGAGAAAAAATAAACAGAAACAGAGAGAGAGAGAGAGAGAGAGAGAGAGAGAGAGAGAGAGAGAGAGAGAGAGAGAGAGAGAGAGAGAGACTGCAGGCAGTAGAGAGGCAGACAGAAAGCCAGTGAGAGAAACACAGGGAGAGAATCACAAATTGAGAGAGAAACACTCCGAGGGGGAATGAGAGACAGAGAGAGAGATAGTTTCAGAGAGAGAGAGAGTGATTTAGAGAGAGAGGGAGAGATTCAGAGAGAGAGGCAGAGAGAGAGAGAGAGAGTGGTAGCGATTCAGAGGGAGGGGGTGTGTTTCAGAGAGAGAGAGAGATTTAGAGACAGAGAGAGAGCAATTCAGAGAGAGAGAGGCAGAGGGAGAGAGAGTGGGGTCGATTCAGATCGGGGGTGTGTGTTTCAGAGAGAGAGAGATTTAGAGAGAGAGAGAGCAATTCAGAGAGAGAGGGAGAGATTCAGGGAGAGAGGGAGAGAACCCAAGAGAGAGAGGGGGAGAGATTCAGAGAGAGAGGGAGAGATTCAGGGAGAGAGGGAGAGAACCCAAGAGAGAGAGAGGGGGAGAGATTCAGAGAGAGAGAGTGGGAGCGATTCAGAGAGAGAGGGAGAGATTCAGGGAGAGAGGGAAGGAATCAGAGAGGGAGAGATTTACTGAGATTGAGAGAGGAAAGGAGAGAGAGATTCAGGTAGAGGGAGAGAGAGAGAGAGATTCGGGCAGAGAGAGCAGTACAATTCTGGACCATTGACCATGGTGCCAGGGTTGGCTTCTTTCTACAGCTGTCTGATTGATCCCAGTTCCTTCCCACCCTATCGCTATCGACCTGTAATTCCTTCCCTTCAGCTGTTGACCCAATTCTCTTTGTAATACTATGAGTGAATCCCACTGCCCTTTCAGGCAATGCATTCCACATCACAACAGCTCACTGCTTTGTGTCACGGGAAACAGTTTCGCCTCATTTACTCTGTCAAAACCATGACCGATTGCAAACGTCTCTGCTAAATCTCCCCTGAACTTTCTCTTCAGGAGAACAATCCCAGCTCCTCCAGTCTCTCCACATTAACTGAAGTCTCTCATCCTTTGTGTCATCTTGTGTGAACTCACTTTATTTCTCTTTCGTTAAAGCTTTCCGCCACTAAGTTCCTCATCCTCTTTATTTCTTATCCTTTACTCTCTCTCTACATACCCTCTTCCTTTTCCCTGTTGTTTGTCTCTGCTTGCCCCCTCTCTACTTGTTACCTTGTTTCTGTTCGATCATCGACCTCTCCCTCGCTTTCCTACAAGCTCCGGTTCTAAGTCTGCTTTTCTCTCAGTCCTGGAGGTAGTGTTGCCCTGGATGATAGACTTGCAGCTCTGGACTGGGACTCGGGCAACCTCCTCCAGCCCCTACCACCCTCCCTATCTCTGTAACATCCTCCAGCCCCGACAGCCCTGCCTAACACTGTGACCTCCGACAGCTCATATACCCCTCCCTATTTCTGTAACATCCTCCAGCCACTGCACCCTCCCTATCTCTGTAACATCCATCAGCACCCCACATCCATCCCTGTCTCTGCAACATCCTCCAGCCCCTACACCCTCCCTATCTCTGTAACATCCTTCAACCCCTACACCACTCCCTATCTCTGTAACCTCCTTCAGCTCCTATACCCCTCCCCATCTCTGTAACATCTTCCAGTCCCTACAGCCCTCCCTATCTCTGTAACATCCTCCAGACCCGATAGCCCTCCCTATCTCAGTTACCTCCTCCAGCTCCTACACCCCTCTCTATCTCTGTAACATCCTCCAGCCACTACCGCCCTCCCTATCTCTGTAACATACTCCAGACCCTATAGCCCTCCATATCTCTGTTACCTCCTTCAGCACACACAACCATCCCTATCTTTGTAAACCCTTCCAGCCCCCTACACCCCTCCCTATCTCTGTCACATCCTCCAGCCCCCCACACCGCTACCTATGTCTGTAACTTCCTCCAGCCCCCGACACCCCTTCCTATCTCTGTAACATTCTCCAGGCCCTACACCCCTCCCTAGCTCTGTAACCTCCTTCAGCCCCTACACCCCTCCTGATGTCTGTAACATTGTTCGGCACCCACAGCCCTGCCTATCTCTGTAACATCCTCCAGCACCTACAGCCCTCCCTATCTCTGTTACCTCCTCCAGACCCTACACCCCTCCCTATCTCTGTAACCTCCTTCAGCCTCTACAACCCTCCCTATCTCTGTAACCTCATGCAGCCCCCACACCCCTCCCTATATCTGAAACCCCTCCAGCCCCTCCAACCCTCTTTATCTCTGTAACCTCCTCCAGCCCCAACAACCCTCCCTATCTCTGTAACGTCCTCCAGCCCCCTGCTCCCTATCTCTGTTCCGTTATCACATCCTTTCTAATAGTCTCTATCATTTTACCCACTACTGATGTCAGGCTAACTGGTCTGTATATCTCTGTTTTTTCCCTCCCTCCTTTCTTTTATAGAGTCTACAACAAACTGTTGATGTTGTGGTGAAGGAGAATGAACGCTGGGGTAAGCACACTCCCCCCCCCCACCCCCACTCGCCAACCCCCCTTCCATCCCCATCGTTCCTAACACTCATGTTTCGCTCTCCCAGAGAGGCAGACCAAGAGGTTAAGCATCCCACCATGACCGTTTTTGAGCCATCGGACGAAGAAATCAGGGCCCTAAGAAAGCCACCTTTGTCTGCCTGGCCAGTGGCTTCTTCCCGGACTACGTGAAGTTCTCCTGGACAGGGGGGCAACGAGGAGATCGAGACGAAGGATGTGCTGACTGACAGGTGGGTAAAGGATGATGCTGGCCGCTACAGCGTGGACCAGTAGGTTGTAGGTTCCCATGGCCGAATGGGCCCGCAAGCAGTATTCCTGCAAAGTGACCCATTACAGTAAAGACGGCGCGGAGATTTCTCAAGATGCCAAGATCAGCAGCAAGGCAGGTGAGTGTTTGCAATGCCTGGAATCACCTCTGCTTCTCCCGAGCCCAAAGCAAGGAAGCTATACTGAACCTTTATCAATACAATGTTACAGCCTAGAGGGAGGATGTGAAGGTGTTCGAGAGGGTGCACAAAATATTCACGACAAAGGTTCCAGGGATGAAGGAATTCAGTTAGGTGGATAGCTTGGGAAAGTCTACATCATAGGTGAGACTTAAGAACACTGGAAGAGGCCGAGGCGATTCAGCCGTTGAAGCTTGTTCCACCATTCTGTTGCATAAAGATTAATCGCGACAATTACTCTATTTGACGCCTCGGCTCAGTAACCATCAATAACCTGATGTTCACCCAAATGGTTCACCACTCAGAGACAGAGAGTGAGGGAAAAAGATAGAGAGAAAGACAGAGAGAGAGAGAGAGAGAGACCGAGAAAGAGAGAGAGAGAGAAGGAGAGAGAGAGAAATAGAGAAAGAGACACACAGAAAGAGAAAGGGAGAGAGACAGACAGGGAGATAGAGACAGAGAGTGACACAGAGACAAACAGACAGGGAGAGAGACAGATAAAGAGATGGAGAGAGAGAGACAGAGAGTCAGAGAGACAGAGACAGAGAAAGGGAGAGAGAGAAAAAACAGAGAGAGACAGAGAGAGAGAGAAAGAGAGAAATAGAGAATGAGACAGAAAGAAAGAGAACGAGAGAGACAGAGAAAGAGACAAACACACAGAGACAGACAGAGAGAGAGAGAGAGAGAGAGAGAGACAGAAAGACAGAGACAGAGAGAAAAGGAGAAAAATAGAGAGAGACAGAGAAGGAGACAGAGAGAAAGAGAGACGCTGTCAGAGAGAAAGAGAGAAAGACAGAGACAGAGAAAGAGACACACAGAGACACACACAGAGACAGAGAGAGAGACAGAGAGAGAGAGACAGGAAGAGAAATAGAGTCAGAGAGAGCGACGGAGATAGAGCGTGACACACAGAGAGACATGGAAACAAAAACAGAGAGAAAAGGAGAACGAGAGAGATAGAGTCAGACAGACAGAGAAAGACAGACAGAGACAGTGAGAGATACACATACAGAGAGAAAGAGAGAAAGACAGAGACAGAGGGAGGCAGAGAGACACAAAGAGAGAGAGAGAGGGAGACTGGGAGAAGACAGAGATTGAGAGAGACAGACAGAGAGTGACAGGGACAGAGAAACAGAAACAGAGAGAAAGAGAGGCAGAGACAGGGAGAGACAGAGACAGAAAGACAGAGAGACAAAGAGAAAGAGAAACAGATAGATAGATAGATAGATAGATAGAGAGAGAGAGAGAGAGAGGCACACACACACAGACAAGGACAGACAGAGAAAGAGAGACAGAGAGAGAGAGACAGAGTGAGGGAAACAAAGAGAGAGACAGAGAGACAAGGAGAGAAGGAGAGCCAGAGCCAGAGAGAGAGACAGAGACAGGAAGAGAAAGAGAGGCAGAGAGACAACGGGAAAGACAGAGACAGTGAGTGAGAGAGAGAGGCAGAGAAAGACAGAAACAGAGAGACAGAAACAGGGACAGAGACAAAGACAGAGAGAAATGGAGCGAAAGAGAGAGACAGAGACAGAGAGAGAGACACGTACAGAGAGAGACACATGGTCAAAGAGAGAGAGACTGAGAGAGAGACACAGAAAGAGAGAGAGAGAGAGAGAGGAAAGGAAAGAGAGAGACATAGAGAGAGAAAGGCAGGGAGACAGTGGGAAAGACAGAGACAGTGAGAGAGAGAGAGAGAGAGACAGAGAGATCCACAGAGAGATAGAGAAACAGAGACAGAGAGAAAAGGACAGAAATAGCGAGAGAGTGAGAGAGAGAGACAGACAGACAGAAAGACAGAGACAGAGAGAAAAGGAGAAAAATAGAGAGAGACAGAGACGGAGACAGAGAGAAAGAGAGACACTGACAGAGAGAAAGAGAGCAAGACAGAGACAGAGAAAGAGACACACACAGACAGAGAGAGAGAGAGACAGAGAGAGAGAGAAAGGAAGAGAAATAGAGTCAGAGAGAGTGACGGAGATAGAGTGTGACACGCAGAGAGACATGGAAACAAATACAGAGAGAAAAGGAGAACGAGAGAGAGAGAGACAGACAGACAGAGAAAGTGAGAGATACACACACAGAGAGAAAGAGAGAAAGACAGAGACAGAGGGAGGCAGAGAGACACGCAGAGAGAGAGAAAGAGAGACAGAGAGAGAGAGACAGAGAGAGAGAGACAGGGAGAGAAAGAGAGACAGAGACAGAAACCTGGATGCAATGCACCAATCTCTGTGCAGAGAATTTTCCCCCGATTTATGTTCTTGCTGTGATATGAAAACTGTGATTTATGCACAAATAATTGAAGTTTTTTCCTCTTTTTGATTTCTTGCAGGCCTCTGTGAAGGGAATGGTGAGAACGTTCAATATTTTATCAGTTTGCTATGATCTGTCTTTGTCTCTCTCTCTCTCACACTCTCGCTCTCTCATGCACATACACACACACTTATGGAATGTACATAATGATTAAGTTGGATTTTAGGGCCAGTGACTATGGTCTTTCTTGTCTGTCTTTCAGTGGAGCGGATACAGAGGCAACAGATTGTGGCAAGAGCTACTTACACTTTACTCATCTCCAAGAGCTTCCTGTATATGGCAAAGATCACCATCGTGCTGCTCAAGGGGAAGGTATGAGAATTACTAGGACATTTTGCTGACGTGTAAAACGGACCCCCTTCTCTATTCTGTAAACTTCAATCCTCTCCAGGTTTTCAGGCATCAGTGATGCACATTCCCCGCACTGCCTGTGCGGAGTTTGTAAGTTCGCCCTGTGTCTGCGTGGGTTTTCGCCGGGTGCTCCGGTTTCCTCCCACATCCAAAGACTTGCAGGTGATAGGTAAAATGGCCGTTGTAAATTGCTCCTCATGTAGGGAGGTGATCGGGAATATGGGATTACTGGAGGGTTATTATAAGTGGGTGGTTGTTGGTCGGCACAGACTCGGTGGGCCGAAGGGACTGTTTTGGTGCTGTATCTCTAAATAAATAAAAAAATAAATAAATAGGGTGAATCACTGAACCCAGTCCATGTCATTGTGCATGTGATTCGACAGTGAAACCAGACTGTCTATTAGCACCACTGTGTCGACTGAAATCCATCTAGATCCTGCACCAAGGGGTCCTGAATCTCCCCCACCCTCTCACATGAGGACAGAGTGAGCGATAGAGAAGGAGAAAGAGAGAGACGTAACTAGAGAGTAATAGAGAGAATGTGAAGGTGGGGGGGGGGGGGGTGGGGAGGGACAGAGAACGAGAAAGAAAAAAACAGAGAGAGAGAGACAGAAAGAGAGACAAAGAGATAGAGTGACAGAACCAGTGAGGGAAATGCTGAGAGAGTTGGAGAGAGTGAGAGAAAGGGATAGCTAGAGATAAATTGTGTGTGTGTGTGTGTGTGTGTGTGAGAGAGTGAGAGATAGAGAGAGAGAGAAATAGATAAATATAGAGAGTGACAGATATAGAGAGAGAGAGTCAGGGGAGATAAAATGAGAGAGAAGGGCATATCGACAGAAACAAAGTGAAATTGACATCCGAGGGATAAACAGAGAGTGAGAGAGTGTGTCTGTATTACATATATAAAGAGAGAAAGAGTTTGGGGTAATGAAAGAGAGACAGAGTGAGAAAGGAAGTGTCACTGAAAGTGGCAACGCAGGTGGAAAAGATAGTCAAGAAGGCACACGACATGCTTGCCTTCATCGGTCGGGGCATAGAGCATAAAAATTGGCAAGTCATGCTGCTGCTGCTGTACAGAACCTTAGTTAGGCCACACTTAGATTATTGCTTGCAATTCTGGTCGCCACACTACCAGAAGGACGGGGAGGCTTTGGAGAGGGTACAGAGGAGGTTTACTAGGATGTTGCCTGATCTGGAGGGCATTAGCTATGAGGAGAGGTTGGATAAACTCGGATTGTTTTCACTGGAACGACGGAGGTGGAGGGGCGACATGATAGAGGTTTACAAAGTTATAAGTGGCATGGACAGAGTGGATCGTCAGAAGCTTTTTCCCAGGGTGGAAGAGTCAGTTACTAGGGGGACATAGGTTTAAGGTGAGAAGGCCAAAGTTTAGAGGGGATGTGCGAGGCAAGCTCTTTACGCAGAGGGTGGTGAGTGCCTGGAACTTGATGCCAGGGGAGGTCGTGGAAGCAGGTACGATAGCGACGTTTAAGAGGCATCTTGACAAATATATGAATAGGAAGGGAATAGAGGGATACGGTCCCCGGAAGTGCAGAACGTTTTCATTTAGGCAGGCATCAAGATCGACGCAAGCTTAGAGGGCCGAATGGCCTGTTCCTGTGCTGTACTGTTCTTTGTTCCTTGTTCTTTGAAGATTGAGGCAGATAGAGAGAGGAAGAGAGAGAGAGAGAGGAGCGTTTAAGGGAGAGATAGACAGACACAGAGACACAGAGAGAGGGAGACAGGAAGAGACAGAGGGAGAACCTAAGAGAGAGAAATAGACAGAGAGAACATACGGGAGAGACAGTGAGAGTGGGAGGGACAGAAGGCGAGAGAGAGAGAGGAGAGTGCAAGGGAGAGACAGAGTGAGACAGAGACACAGGCAGAGAGAGAAACACATAGACAAAAAGAGAGACAGAGAGAGAAAGAGAGAGAGAGAGAAGCATGTATGGGAGAGAGAGAGAGAGCCCTACTCCCCTACCCTTTCCTCATCACCTTGCAAAATTTACCCTTTCAAGTCTTAATCCAATTGTCCGCTTTTTCAGGCACTGCTTTCCAGATGACAACAAAGCTCTGAGTTTCAAAAAGAACTCACCCTTCCCTCTGGTTCTTGTTAAATGCCATGAAATGTGTTTCCACTGACTCGAGATCCTTCCCAGGGCATTGTAGAAGAAATATTCCATGACTGACTCAATCTTTTTCCTTCCTTTTTATCGCCTTCCAGATTTCAGGAAAGTTGATGAAAAGTTTCGATTAACTAAGCGGGGCCAAATACTCTGCAACAGGGCACTCGTCACAACATATTCTTCAGAAATATGGGAAAGGAGGAGGAGGCTATTGGGTCATATCCCTATCATTGATATGTTGTCATTTTCTATTGGTTAGTAACAGTTCGGCATCTGGCAAAACCCATTAGGTCTTTCAGAGGAATTGGATTACAACATAATTAAAATTTATGTCTCAATTGCTATTCAATTCATTTAACCACTTGTCAGCTGGTTAGCTGAGCTTGTTAATCTACTTTAACTAGTTGAGATGTCTCCTGTCCATCTTTGAACCGTTTGCACACTGAGCTTCATTTCTTTAAGTTGAGCTTCTTCATGAAGCACCCTTCTCTCTCTTGTGACATCAAGCAGGCTAATAAAAAGATCTGTGGAAATGATACGCTGTGGTTTTCACTCTGCTTTTCGCACCTTTACACAACATTTCACCAGGCATTGCAGTTCGCCAGCTCGCAGGAGAAAATGCAGAACAGATACTGAGCTGAAAACAACATGACAAACACACAGCAGGAACAGAGTCGAAAGGGGCCCCTGAGGATGGGAGGAAATAACACGGCGGGCACATCAGTATTTTGGAGGAGTTTAGGATGGAGGGTCAATAGGGAATGTTAATAAGGGATGCTGGGTGGGTGCCCAGCACAGCTTTTTGTATGACCGACTGGCTTGCCCAGTCATTTCAGAGTCAGCCACATTGTTGCAGGAATGGAGTCACCTTTTAGGCCAGGCCGGTTAAAGATGACAGATTTCCTTCTCTCAGTGAGAGATGGGTTTTTCAGGCAATCCAGTAGTTTTATGCTCACCATGACTGAGACCAGCTTTTATCATTTTTTAAATTCGTTCATAGGATGTGGGCGTCGCTGGCCAGGCCAGCATTTATTGCCCATCTCTAATTGCCCTTGAGAAGGTGGTGGTGAGCTGCCTTCTTGAACCACTGCAGTCCATGTGGGGTCGTTACATCCAAAGTGCTGTTAGGAAGGGAGTTCCAGGATTTTGACCCAGCGACAGTGAAGGAACGGCGATATAGTTCCAAGTCAGCATGGTGTGTGACTTGGAGGGGAGCTTGCAGGTGGTGGTGTTCCGATGCATCTGCTGCCCTTGTCATTCTAGTTGGTAGAGGTCGCGAGTTTGGAAGGTGCTGTCAAAGGAGCCTTTGTGCATTGCTACAGTGCATCTTGTAGATGGTACACACTGCTGCCACTGTGTGTCGGTGGTGGAGGGAGTGACTGTTTATCTAACTCAGTGAACGTACATTATCCAGCTTGCTGGGATTCGAATTCACGTCACCAAGTTATTAGCCCAGGCCTTTAGATTACTAGCCCAGTAACGTAACACTTTGCTACCTTCCACTTCAACGTTCTTTGGAGCCTCAGCCCTAGGAGTGGAAAATACAAAAGTGGGCGGGTTTCTACGTGCGATTCACTCACTGTTAAACCCACACACCAGCCTGTTTTTCTTACTTAAGCCGTTTAAACGTTTGCAGCTGCACTCTGATAACCGCACATCCTGACTGCGTGTTTCCTGTCTCTGTGTCTCTCTGTATAATTCGATTCTGCTGCTGTGTTGTTCTGACAAAGTCTTTCCACAAAAAAACATGGAAAGAAAGCAGTACAGAGGAATTTGCAGGTAGTTAGGGCGACGAATTGAATTAACAGGGGAGATAGGAGGAGTTGCATTAGCTGGGTTGATCTTGCAGAGAGCTGGAATTGACTCGATGGGCAAAATGGCCTCCTTCTGTACTGTAACCAGTCTCTGATTCTATGATAGATTCCCTGTGGTCGGAGAATCTGAAAATATATTTGATCAGTCAATCAAGTGTGAAGGAAATGCAACACCCAACATGTTTACATTGCTGACTCTTTATTCCCTCAGGTATAGAAGATTAAACGGTGATCTGACTGAGGTGTTTAAAATGATTGAATGTGTTGATAGGCTAGATAGAGATAAACTATATCCTGTTGTTGGGGGCGGGGCACGGGGGCAGAACAAGGTGGTCTAAACCCAAACATCGAGCCAGGCTATTCAGGAGTGATGTCAGGAAGCATTTCTTCACACAAAGGGGCGTGGAAATCTGTTTCCTGTGTGCAGATTAGCGTTTGTAAGGTCAATATAATTTTGCACGAATGGTGGGGTAGTGATTCCTTCAGAAGAACAACATTTTATCTTTAAGACAAGCAGTTAAACTATAAATGCATGTGCCAGAGCAGCATTTACCCCACATGATGGTATTGTTTTTCATTACACCTCTATTCATTATCAGAATGTCTATTGCACCATCTCTCTTTCTCTCTCTCTCTGTATCTCCCTGTTTCTACCTCTGTTTCTCCCTGTTTCTACCTCTGTTTCTCTGTATCTATCTGTCTGTCTGTCTATCTATCTGTCTATCAGTCTATCTACCTCCCTATCTGTCTGTCTATGCCTATCTAATTATCTGTCTGTCTACCTATTTCACTCTCTATATAGAATCTTTATCCATCAGTATTTATCTACAAATCTATCTGTTGTTACCTCTGTCCATCTATTCTCTATAACCATCTATAGAACTCCCAATTCATTTCTTTCACTCTCTCTATCTATTTATTTATCTATCTGCCTAGCCATCGCTCTATCGATCTATCTGTCTATCTCTCTATCAATCTGTCCATCTATTTCTCGATAACCATCTATGGAACTCCCAATTCATTTCTTTCACTCTATCTATTTATTTATCTATCTGCCGAGCCATCGTTCTATCGATCTATCTGTATGTCTCTCAATCAATCTGTCTATCTATTTCTCTATCTATTGCTCTCTCCATCCATCACTTCCTTTCTTTATATCCAACTATCTCCCTATCCATTTATTCCAACACTTCATCTATCTATTTGTTCATAACTTTCTTTAACTAACTATATACCCATCACTCTATCTATCTATTGATCTCCCTATTCATCTATTTCTTTATATCCATCTATCTCTTCATCTCGATCTCTCTCCCTGTATCTCCCTCTCTATCTATTGATGTCTCTATCTATTGATCTCTCTATCCATACATATCTCTTATATGTCTATATATGTCTATATGAGTGGTGTCAGTGAGTGGGGTCAGTGAGTGTGGACAGTGAGTGGAGTCAGTGAGTTGGGTTAGTGAGCGGGGACAGTGAGTGGAGTCAGAGACAGAGAGAGAGAGAGAGATGGAGTGACAGAGAGAGAGAGAGAGAGAGAGAGACGCACAGCGAGAGAGAAAGAGACCTAATGCGTGCATCTGTGAGAGGGAGACTAGGATAAAGAGACTGAGACATACAGGGAGGCAGAGAATGAGTGACAGGCAGAGAGAAAGAAAGAAACGGTGCGAGTAAGTGACAGGGAGAGACAGAGAGAAAGAGAGAGAAAGTGGGACATTGACAACCAACTCGAGTCTGATTTGTTGATGTGGAAAATGAACGTCACCATCTCTGCATCACTTCCTAATTCTCTGCCTGTTCCTCCCAATGATTTGTAAAGAGTCGGTTGGTTATTGACAACACTCATCACTCCTGCTCTCTCCCCTTTGCTGATTCAGAGGGCAGCTTAAAGTAAAAGATGTATCTATTACTGACTCTGCTCACCCTGTTTCACTGTAAGGGATTTTATTGAAACAATAATTCTATTTAACATTTCTTTATGTTATGTTTTTATTTACATCTCTCTTTCTTTCTCCCTTTCTCTCTCCCCACTGGACTGAAGTTCCCTGTTTACTGATCTCCTCCTCTCCCTGTCTCTTTCCCAGATGTGAACTCACAGACTATCCGCCAGACTCCCGCCGCTGTCTCCAAATTTTCTGGGGAGCAGGTGAAGCTGAAATGCACCGTGGATGGCACCAGTAACCCTTACATGTACTGGTACAGACAATACCCAGGGAAGAAGCCGCAGCTGATGTTTTACTCACTAACTGTACAAAACGTGAACTCAGAGGGGACGGTGGAGGGTTTCACCGCCGAAAGACCAACTGGCTCCGAGTTCTACCTGGAGTCCTCCAGCCTGCGGGAGAATCACTCGGCCGTGTATTTCTGTGCCTGGAGTATTCACAGTGACTCAGAGAGATGAAGCAGTTCAACAAAAACACCAAAGGCAGCAGGAAACACCTGTGGAGGATAAAATTGTTCTGTGCCTCACTTGTGCAGAGTGATAGTGTTTATTATAATAAAAAGAATTGAGTTATGATTGTAGTGACAAATTGAATTTACAGATACTGGCGAGGGTGCAAAGAACGATTAATCGGGATGTCACGAGTCAGGGAGACACAGATAGAGCCAAAGACAGCGAGACAGTGAGAGAGACATAATGAGAGAGAGAGAGAGTGGACAGCGAGAGAGAGAAGGAGGGAAAGAGAGACAGAGATTTTAAAAAAGCCTGAGACAGATAGGGAGACAGAGATAGAGAGAAAGACAGTGACAGAGAAAGAACTAAAGAGATAGTAAAAGTAAGAGATTGGGAGAGAGAGAGAGAGAGTGAGTCGGAGAGAAAGGGAGAGAGCGGAACGTAAAGTGAGAGAGAGAGAGAGAGAGAGAGAGAGAGAAGGAGATTGGCAACCAATTTGATTGTGATTTGTTGAACTGGGGGAATGGGCGTCTCCAACATTGTATAACTTCCTACTGCTCTTCATGTTCCTCCCAATGATTTGTAAAGAGTGGATTTGGACCCTCACAAGACTCTAAGCTCCTGCTCTCACTCCTGTGTCTATTAAGAGAACAAGTTGTACTGAAAGATGTATCAGTTACTAGGTCTGATAATCCTGTTTCATTGTAAGTGAGAATGAAATACTCGTGAATAACTTTCCTCTCCTCTCCCTGTCTTCCTTTCATTCCCAGAAGTTCCCTGTTTACTGATCTCCTCCTCTCTCCTTCTCTCTCCCAGATGTGAACTCACAGACTATCCACCAGACTCCCGCCGCTGTCTCCAGATTTCCTGGGAAAGGAGTGGAACTGAGGTGCACTGTGGAGGGGAGCAGCAGTAGCATCGAAATGTACTGGTACAGACAAGAGCCGGGGAAGGAGCCGCTGTTGATGTTTTACTCCAATACTGCTAACTATGTGGATCCAGAGGGGACGGTGGACGGTTTCACCGCTGAGAGACCGACTAGCTCCCAGTTCAACCTGGAGTCCTCCAGCCTGCGGGAGAATCACTCGGCCGTGTATTTCTGTGCCTGGTGTCTTCACAGTGACTCAGAGAGATGGAGCAGTTCAACAAAATCCCCAAAGGCAGCAGGAAACACCTGTTTCAGATAAAACCAGGTGGTGCTGCATCCTGTTGGGTGTTTTTTATAATTGGGAACATGTTTTTCGCAAGATGACAGGGCGGATTTAAAAAGAAAGTGACAGGTTAGATATAGAAACCCAGGGGAATTATGAAATAGACTTTACAGGAATTATATCGGAACATAGAGGTTAAAGTTATCAAGATAGATAGAACATCGGGGGATCTTTACTCCAGAAAGGAGAAGACTGAAGGGTAAACCTTCAGCGGTCTTAGAGAGATTATTAAAGATTTTAATATGTGAAATGAAGATCAGATAAAAACAGATAGATAGATAGACAGACAGACAAACAGATAGATAGACAGATAGCTAGATAGGTAGATAAATAAAGAGAGATAGATAGCGAGATAGATAGATCCATACAATACAGGCATACAAACGGTGTGGTTTTATGTCACTGTGTTTTCTTTCTCCAAAGGGACAGCAGAGTGCGCTGTAGGACCATGATAAACATCAGAGTCTGGGACACACTTTGACAGTGACCTGGGAACAAAAGGAGACCATTCATCACCACGAAAACATTACGCCCTTCAATGAGATCATGACTGATCAATAACTTTCCGTCGCTCTCTCTCCATCCCTCTCTCTCCCACTCTCTCCATCCCTCTCTCCCCATCTCTCTCTCTCTCCATCCCTCTCTCTCTCCCACCATCTCTCTTTCCCTCTCCCTCCATCCATCTTTCTCCATCCCTCCATCTCCATATCTCTCCATCCCTCTCTCTCCATTCCTCTCTCTCACTCGAGCTACCAAGCCAGTGTAAAATGACAGAATACCAATTAGCATCCCTGTCTTTTACAGGGGCAATGACTGTCTGTCTATCGAGCTCGCTATTTCTCTACCTATATGACTTTGCCTCTATCTCTCTATTTCTCTACCTCACTTTATATCTACCTGTCTAGCTGACAGTCTCTCTATCTATCTCTCTAACTGGTTATCTATCTCTCTGTCTCTCTATCTATCTATCTCTCGAACTGGTTATCTCTCTCTCTGTATCTCTATCTATCTAACTCTATCTTTAGGTGAATACAGTTTGTATGAACTAATTAAACATGCTGCAGTAATGTAATAAATGACCATCTTTTCATAGAGTTTCTATACATTGACCAGGAGATGATGTGGTTTGTCATCATTTATCTATCAAAATCCTCTATGATCTTCAATATCTGTATCACATCTACCATTAACCTTCTCTGCTCTGAGGAGAGAAACCCCCAACTTCTCCAGTCTCTCCACAGTAACTGAAGTCCCTCATCCCTGGTACCAGTCTGGTTAATCTCCCTCTAACCTTCACTACACAGAGCCGAACAACCCCCCAATGCCCAGGAACTAACTCAGTTCAAAACCCTTAACCACCTGAGTGCTGTTCCACACTGTTCAAAGGCGAGACCCCTCTCCAGATACCTTCATCTCTGGGACCCCTGACTCCTGACAGCGAGTTCAAAAGCTGCTGAAAACTGTTTACCCACTTTGATCTCAGACTCCAGTCACATTTGATGTGTTCTTCAAAGAACCTAGCAATTCAGACCAGTGAACAATTTAACCCTTTAACTCCCATTCAGCAAGGAGGTATGGTAGCAGAGCAGTTATGTTACTGGACTAGTAATCCAGAGGCATGGACTAATGATCCCCAGACATGAGTTCAATTCTCACCAGGGGCAGAAATGGAATTTAAATTTAATTCATTAAATAAATCAAAAAATTATCATGGAAAGTATGAGTAATTCTGAACATGGAGTGTCATAAATACGCAACGTATTCACTGATGACATTCAGGGAAGGAAATCTGCTGTTCCAACCCGGTCTGGCCTATATGTGACTGCAGACCCACAACAATGCGGTTGACTATTAATTGCCCCCTGATATGGCCCAGCAGGTATTCCTGAAGATGGTTCACCGCCACCTTCTCAGGGGCAATAAGGGATGTACACACTCTCTGGGATTAGAGGGTTGTTTCCCTGAATTCTACTCTATCAAAGCGCTTTCTGAAATGTGAACACCTCTATTCAATCTCCCCCTATCCTCCTGTGTTGTATCATTCTACAACATTGCTATGTAAAGTAATGGGGTGGAGCAGAGTGTCGCAGTAAGTGACTGCCAATCTCAATAACAACCGGATGCTGGGTATTTAATTGGATATAATATAGAAACCGCCTGCAAGTGTGTTGCTGAAAACGCCACACGTTCACACATCGAGTTAGTATCGAATGAAGAAATCATGTTGCATGAAGTTCTCTATCTAATCTTGATGGCTGCACTCTTCCCACGTAAGTCAAAGTCAGAAACTGTGCAGAATAATGTATTGTAATGTCAGCGGTGATTCTGTCCGGAACACTCCTGTGTCAGAGTCTAACTCCAGAACACTTGAGGTCAAAGTCAAAACTAATACCCCAGGTGTCAGGACCGAGGGAGTGCTGCACTATCGCAGAGGTAGTCCTGAGGGAGTGCTGCATTGTCGCTGAGGCAGGACTGAGAGAGTGCAGCACTGTGGCAGAGGCAGTACTGAGGGAGTGCTGCGTGTCACAGAGGCAGCGCTGAGGGATTGCTGCACTGTCGCAGAGGCAGTACTGAGGGAGTGCTGCACTGTCGCAGAGGCACTATTGAGGAAGTGCTGCACTGTCGACGAAGCAGTACTGAGGGAGTGCTGCATTGTCGCAGAGGCAGTACTGAGGGAGTACCTACATTGGTTGCATGCCCTTTCTGATGTCCTGAGGACCTGAACGGCGCTATATTAATGTAAGCCCTTTATTTCTTGCAATGCAGCTCCTGCTCCAATCCATTATTGACTGAAATAATAATCTAATCGATGTTCCATTCCACAGGAATACTCTCCTCCTATGTGGAACAGTCGCCCTCTATCCTATCGATTGCAGCAGGAGAGTCGACAACATTCAGATGCACGCTGATCAATACTGGCTATTCCCATATGTACTGGTGCAGACAACAACCAGACAGGGCACTGGAAGTTCTGTTCTATTCAGCTACAGAAGGGTCTGTTACCAATTACACGTCCGAGTCATTTAAGGCAGTCCGAGCCAGCAATACACTGTTTACTTTGGCACTGAGAGACGCCAATCCATCTCACACCGCTGTCTATTTCTGCGCTTGTAGTCTCGCACAGTGTTTGAAAAAGCGGATCCGCAGCTGCAAAAACCTGCAGCGGATGAATGGGAGTTCAGTGCTTATCATCCACCGTCAGGGGGAAGCAGTGGATTGAATCTCATTGCTCATCTTCCACCAGCAGGGTGCAGCAGTAGATTGAATCTCAGTGCTCATCTTCCACCAGCAGGGGGCAGCAGTAGATTGAATCTCAGTGCGCATTTTCCGCCGACAGGGGGCAACAGTAGATTGAATCTCAGTGCTCTTTTTCCCCCGACAGGGGGCAGCAGTAGATTGAATCTCAGTGTTCATCTTCCCCCGGCAGAGGGCAGCAGTAGATTGAATCTCAGTGCTCATTTTCCGCCGACAGGGGGCAACAGTAGATTGAATCTCAGTGCTCATTTTCCCCCGACAGGGGACAGCGGTAGATTGAATCTCAGTGCTCATTTTCCGCCAGCAGGTGGCAGCAGTAGCTTTGAGCCACCCTGATGGTTATGGACCCAGTAATGAGCACAGACCAAGCTGTGGAATAGATCAGCAGCCCAGTGTGACCCAGATATTGTTCCACCTACTTCCCTCGGGAAGGTGTTGCAGAAAACGTTTGCCAGGAGTCCCACCTGACTATTTAAAAATCAACATCTGTCTGTTTTTTTCTTAATTCTTTCATGGGATATGGGCCTCGCTGGTTAGGCTTCCATTTATTGTCGATCTCGAATTGCCCTCGAACTGAGTGGCTTGTTAGGCCATTGCAGAGGGCATTTAAGAGTAAACCACATTGCTGTGGATCTGGAGTTACATGTAGGCCAGACCAGCTGAAGGCGGCAGATTTCCTTCCATAACAAACATCAGTGAACCTGATGGATTTTGAAACAATGGTCACCATTAGACGAGCTTTAAAAAAAAACAACAGATTCATTTATGACATTGAAATGTCATGATCTGTATTGGTGAGATTCACCCCCACGTCGCTAAAACACTAGCTGAGGCTGTGGATTAGGAGTCTAGTTAAATTAGCAACACACGAATACATCCCCTACAGGAGCAAATCATTTGGAATGCAGATGTCTATCATTTGAAATCTACATGTGGCTAATGTGGGAATGCCGATGAGGTTCATTGGGAATCTGGATATGAACAGTTGGAGATTTCTAATCAGTAAATTAGAAACTGAACAACAGACACCCTTGTTGGGGATATTAACAACACTTACTCCAGTCACTCAACCATCAAAAGCAACCACGTCCATTCTGATTGGTTGGGTGGTGGAAGGGGGAGTGTCCAACACTGCATCACTTCCTCATGCCCTTCATGTTTTCCTCAATGATTTGCAAAGAGCGGATTGGTTAGTCACAGAACTGATCTCCTCTGTTCCACTGCCTTTGCTGTTTGATAGGGCAGTGTCAAGTGGGAGATGTATCTGTTCCTGGCTCTGATAATCCTGGGTCAACGTGAGTGCCAGATACAAAGATTATCCCTCAGAACCTTCCTCTCCTCTCCCTGTCTTCCTTTCATTACCAGATGTTCCCTGTTTACTGATCTCCTCCTCTCTCCATCTCTCTCCCAGATGTGAACTCACAGACTATCCACCAGACTCCCGCTGCTGTCTCCAGATTAGCCGGGAAAGGAGTGGAACTGAGGTGCACTGTGGAGGGGAGCAGCAGTAGCATCGAAATGTACTGGTACAGACAAGAGCCAGGGAAGGAGCCGCTGTTGATGTTTTACTCCAGAACTGCTAACTATGTGGATCCAGAGGGGACAGTGGACGGTTTCAGCGCCGAGAGACCGACTAGCTCCCAGTTCAACCTGGAGGCCTCCAGCCTGTGGGAGAATCACTCGGCCATGTATTTCTGTGCCTGGAGTCTTCACAGTGACTCAGAGAGATGGAGCTGTTCAACAAAAACCCCAAAGGCAGCAGGAAACACCTGTTTCAGATAAAACCAGGCAGTGCTGCGTCTTGTTGGGTGTTTTTATCATTGGGAACATGTTTTTCACAAGACGACAGGGCGGATTTAAATAGAAAGTGACAGGTTAGATTTAGAAACACAGGGGAATTGTGAAATAGACTTTACAGGAATGATATCAGAGGAGAGAGGTTAAAGTTATCAAGAGAATTTGAACTTCGGGAATCTTTGTTCCAGAAAGGAGAAGACTGAAGGGTGAACTTTCAGCGGTCTTAGAGAGATTATTAAAGATTTTAAAATGTGAAGTGAAGATCAGATAAAGACAGATCGATAGATAGATAGATAGATAGATAGATAGATAGATAGATAGATAGATAGATAGATAGATAGATAGATAGGGATTTAATTAGATAGAGAAAAAGATAGATAGGTAGAGAGATAGAAAGGTAGATATATAGATGGATGGATGGATGGATGGATACGGTGTGGTTTTATTTCACTGCGTTTTCTTTCTCCAAAGGGAATGCAGAGTGTGCTGTAGGACCATGATAAACATCACAGTCTGGAACAAACTTTAACAGTGACCTGGGAACACAAGGAGAACATTCATCACCTCGAAAACACTCTGCCATTCAATGAGATCATGACTGATCAATAGATGCCCATCGCTCCCTCTCTCTCTCTTTCTCTCTCTCTCTCCATCTGTCTACATCCCTACTCTCTCCCCCTCTCCCCATCCTACTCTCTCCCCCTGTCTTCATCCCTCTCTCTCCATCTCTCTCTCTTCCTCCCTCTCCCTCTCTCTCCATCCCTCTCTCACCCACTAGCTGCCAAGCTGGTGTAAAATGAGAGAATGCCAATTAACATTCCTATCTTTTACAGGGGCAGTGACTGTCCCTCTTTCTAGCTCGCTATTTCTCTACCTCTCTGACTTTCCATCTATCTCTCTATTTCTCTTCCTCTGTATCTATCTGTCTACCTGACTGTCTCTCTATCTATCTATCTCTCTACCTGGTTATCTATCTCTCCGTCCCTCCATCTATCCATCTCTCTTCCTGGTTGTCTATCTCTCTATCTATCTCTCTACCTGGTTTTATATCTCTCTGTCTCTCTGTCTATTTATCTCTGTACCTGGTTATCTATCTCTCTGTCTCTCTATATATCTATATCTCGAACTGGTTATCTATCTCTCTATCGATCTAACTCTATCTTTAGGTGATTACACTTTGTATGAAATAATTAAAAATACTGCAATAATGTAATGATTGACCATCTTTTTATAGATTTTCCAGATATTGACCAGGAGATGATGTGGTTTGTCATCAATTATCTATCAAAATCCTCTATGATCTTGAATATCTGTATCACATCTACCATTAACCTTCTCTGCTTTAAGGAGAGAAACCCCCAGCTTCTCCAGTCTCTCCACAGTAACTGAAGTCCCTCATCCCTGGTACCAGTCTGGTTAATCTCCCTCTAACCTTCACTACACAGAGGAAAACAACCCCCAATGCACAGGAACTCAATACATCCGGTGATGAAACACAGAGACCGAAAGGGTGAATCAGGGAGACATAGAGAGGAAAAATGAATGGGACAGAGGGAGACAGAGACAGAAAGATGCAAACAAGCACAGACACACACAGACACACACAGACACACACACAGACACACACACACACAGAGACACACACGCACACACAGATACAGAGAGAGAAAGAGAGTGAAAGAATGGGAGACATAAAACTCGATACATGCAGAGAGAGAGAGAGAGTGAGAAACAAAGAGTAAGAAAGAGAGAGGAAGGCGGATTGAGATAGATAGATAGATAGATAGATAGATAGATAGATAGATAGATAGATAGAGAGAGAGACATTGTCAACCTACTCCACTCTAACTTGTTGAGCTGGGCGTCACCATCTCTGCATCACTTCCTAATGATTTCCCTGTTCCTCCCAATGATTTGCAAAGAGTGGGTTGGTTATTGACAACACTCATCACTCCTGCTCTCTCCCCTTTGCTGATTCAGCGGGCAGCTTAAAGTAAAAGATGTATCTGTTACTGACTCTGATCACCCTGTTTCACCGGAAGGGATTTTATTGGAACAATAATTCTACTTAACATTTCTTTTGGATATGTTTTTATTTCTCCCATTCTCTCTTTCTTTCCCTCTTTCTCTCTCCCCACTGGACTGAAGTTCCCTGTTTACTGATCTCCTCCTCTCCCTGTCTCTTTCCCAGATGTGAACTCACAGACTATCCGCCAGGCTCCCGCCGCTCTCTCCAAATCTCCTGGGGAGCAGGTGAAGCTGAAATGCACCGTGGATGGTACCAGTAACCCTTACATGTACTGGTACAGCCAACACCCGAGGAAGGAACCGCAGCTGATGTTTTCCTCTCTAACTGCACAAAGGGTGAACTCAGAGGGGACGGTAGAGAGTTTCACCACTGAAAGACCAACTGACTCCGAGTTCAACCTGGAGTCCTCCAGCCTGCGGGAGAATCACTCGGCCGTGTATTTCTGTGCCTGGAGACATCACAGTGACTGAGAGATGGCGCTGTTCAACAAAAACCCCAAAGGCAGCAGGATACACCTGTGGAGGGAAAAACCGTTCGGTGCCTCGACCTACTGTTCGCTTATGCAGAGTGACAGTGTTTATTACAATAAAAAGAGTTGAGTTATGATTGTAGTGACACACTAGATTTACAGGTACTGCCGAGGGTGCAATGAATGATTAATAAAGATGTCACGAGATCTCAGAATGTAACTATCAGGAATCAATGACAGTAATCTGGGTTTTTATGCACTGACACTGTGTTTACCTTCTCCACAGGGACAGCAGAGGGGGATCCTGGACCATGGACCGGGTAATGGCTTTGAGAAGGATTTAGTGAGAAAACTGAAAGAGCAGGAGATCATGTAGATCCAGCTTGATATACATCAACAGGACAAGGACACCCACTTTGTTCGAGAGAGAAAGAGAGTGTATGTGTGTGTGAAAGAGAGAGTGATCCAGTGAGAGAGAGAGGAGAGTGAGACGAAAAACGACAGGTAGAGTTAAAGAGACTGAGACAGAGAGGGAGACAGAGATAGAGACAATGAGGGAAAATTACTGGGATACATCTGGAGAATGAAGGATTATTTTTGGGATTGATCTGGGAGATTGAATGGGGTCAGTGAGTGGAGTCAATGAGTGGAGTCAGTGAGTGGGATCAGTGTGTGGGGTCAGTGAGTGGGGTCACTAAGTGGGGTCAGTGAGCGGAAACAGTAAGTGGAGTCAGTGAGTGGAGTCAGTGTGCATAGGCAGTGAGTGGAGTCTGTAAGTGGAGGAGTAAGTGGGGTCAGTGAACGGGGACAGTGAGTTGATGTAGTGGTGGAGTCATTGAGCGGAGTCAGTGAGCGGAGGCAGTGAGTGGAGTCTGTAAGTGGAGTCCGTAAGTGGTGTCAGTGAGCTGGGACAGTGAGTGGAGGCAGTGAGTGGAGTCAGTGAGCGGATTCAGTGAGCCGGGACAGTGAGTGGAGGCAGTGAGTGGAGTCTGTGAGTGGAGTCCTTGAGTGGTGTCTGTGAGTGGGGATGGTGAGTGGAGTCAGTGAGCAGGGTTAGTGAGCGGGGTTGGTGAGCGGGGCCAGTGGGGAGTCAGTGAGTGGGATCAGTAACTGGGGTCAGTGAGCGGGGTTAGTGAGTTGGTTCAGTGCGTGGGGTCAGTGCGTGGAGTCAGTGAGTGGAGTCACTGAGTGATGTCACTCAGTGGAGTCAGTGAGTGAGGTCAGTGAGTGGAGTCAGTGTGTGGAGTCACTGAGTGATGTCACTCAGTGGAGTCAGTGTGTGAGGTCAGTGAGTGGAGTCAGTGTGCGGGGTTAGTGAGCGGGGTCAGTGCGTGCGGACAGTGAGTGGAGTCACTGAGTGGAGTCACTGAGTGGTGTCACTCAGTGGAGTCAGTGAGCGGGGTTAGTGAGTGGGTTCAGTGCGTGGGGTCAGTGCGTAGAGTCAGTGAGTGGAGTCACTGAGTGATGTCACTCAGTGGAGTCAGTGAGTGAGGTCAGTGATGGAGTCAGTGAGCGGGGACAGTAAGTGGAGTCAGTGAGCCGGGTTAGTGAGCGGGGTTAGTGAGCGGCATCAGCGAGTGGGGTCAGTGACCGGGTTACTGAGCGGGGTCAGTGCGTGCGGTCAGTGACTGGAGTCAGTGAGTGGAGTCAGTGAGTGGAGTCACTCAGTGGAGTCAGTGAGTGAGGTCAGTGAGTGGAGACAGTCAATGGTGTCAGTGAGTGGAGTCAGTGGCTGGGGTCAGTGAGTGTGGATAGTGAGTGGAGTCAGTGGGTTGGGTCAGTGAGAGGAGTCAGTGAGTGGTATATGTGAGTGGGGTCAGTGAGTGATGACAGTGAGTGGAGTCAGTGAGTGGGGTCAGTGAGTGGGGACAGTGAGTGGAGTCAATGAGTGGCGTCAGTGAGTGGTGTCAGTGAGTGGGGTCAAAGAGAGGAGTCAGTGACTGGTGTCAGTGGTTGGGGTCAGTGAGATGAGTCAGTGACTGGTGTCAGTGGTTGGGGTCAGTGAGTGGAGTCGGTGAGTGGGGTCATTGAGTGGGGTCAGTGAGTGTGGACAGTGAGTGGAGTCAGTGAGTGGGGTCAGTGAGAGGAGTCAGTGAGTGGTGTTAGTAAGTGGGGTCAGTGGGTGGAGACAGTCAGTAGAGTCGGTGAGTGGGGTCAGTGAGTGGGGTCAGTGAGCGGGGTCAGTGAGAGGGGTCAGTGGGTGGGGTCAGTGAGAGAGGACAGTGAGTGGAGTCAGTGAGAGAGGACAGTGAGTGGAGTCACTGAGTGGTGTCAGAGAGTGGGGTCAGTGAGAGGAGTCAGTGAGTGGAGTCAGTGATTGGGGTCTATAGCTATCTATCTGTCTATCTATCTATCTATCTATCTATCTATCTATCTATCTATCTATCTATCTATCTATCTATCTATCTATCGGTATATCTACCTATTGCTCCATCTATCTATCTATTGTTCCATTTGTCTGTCCATCCATCGCTCTATCGATCCCTCCAGCTATCGATATATATCTCTATTTATCTATTTATCTCTATTCACTCTGAACTCGATATATATTTGTCATCGATCGACTTATCTGGCTCTTATCTGTCTAAGTGTATATTCATCCCTCTGTTGTTTATCATATATCTAACGTCATTGTTTACATCTCGCAGTTACATCAGTGATATATCATGATTTGCTATTTTGTTGATATTGTTGCATCTTCTTGTTCTCCTTCGATTCAGATTATATCAATACAATATTAATGGTTAAAATGCTCCATCCATGTGATAAGGCTCTTTTCGTGAAGGTAGCCTCTACATTTTAAGAACAGATTACGAGTTGGGGTAAATGGGTTCATGATACTGTTGAAAGAATGGACGGAGGATTCTGACAAGGAGTTGCACAGACCTCCCTATTCTACATGCCCCTGATGATTCATACTATGCAAGTACGAGGCAACTCCCCAGATAGGTCTCTCACTGGAACAGATTCCTAATTTGGCGGTTTTGAGCAACTGTTGACAATTGTTAACCAACTTGTCTTTCAGACATTCGGTGTCTTTTGAACAACTTTTAAAGCATCTGGGAGTTCGGCCCAGGCAAGAATTTAACCCTTCAATTCTCGTTTAGGAGACAGGGAAAATAAGTCTTTCTCTGACTGAAACAAACAAGCCCCTTGATGCGTCTTAGATAGTTATAGAATCATACAGCACTGACCAAGGTCATTCGATCAATCGAGCCTGGCCTGGCTGTTCGAAACAGTTACCCAAAATAAACAACATCATCCCTTGGCCGTGGGCTGCAAGAAGTACAGAATCTGTTACAAGCTGCTGGATAGCACATGAACTAAAGTAACCTGAGCTCAGACACTGGCCTGTGCTGGTAAAAACCAATTTGAACTAATTAATTTATGTGACAGGCAAGGGAGAAATCACAGGAATAGAGCCTTATTTGGAAACGGTGATATACCGGGGTCTTTGGGCCTGGGCCAATAAGGAGAAGATACGAACGAGGTGAGCAGGCCTAAACTAACAGGAAAGAGACAGCACAGTTTTGAAGAGATAAGAAAGAGAATAAGTATGGAGAATCTCAGGCATTGAGCCAGCGGGAAACTCCAGAGACCAACCATCGTGGAAATGGAAGACCCTGCGTGAGCAACGCGGTGACGACATAAGAGAGAGACAGATCGGAACGTCTGGCCAGCGTCAGCTCTCCCCTTTCCGGGAATTATCGTTTGTTTTCTGTGACGAGGTCAGGGAAAGGTCAGAGTAACCTAGTGGGTGTGCTTATCAATTCTAGCTAGCTTTGTTATTAGCTGTATAACCCAGTTTGAGTTGCATGCTTTTGTCTAACCAAGTGTATAAGCCTTATTCTTACATTGTACAACAACGTGAATAAAGTAACTTGATAGTTAAAGAAAGGACTGAGTTTTCTCCTCTTTGTACTAAGCCATTAACTGTAGCTGCTGGATTAGGTGGAGGGTGGCTCTCCTGTAACCCCAATATCCCAAACACCCAGCCTGAGTCTGAATTAAGAGGACTAAGTCCCACGTAACGGCCAGGATTAAGTGGGTGAAGGAAATAAAGGGGCCAAGGGGGAGTTGACTCCGCGCCATGGTTTACAATCCTGTTCCCATCTCTCTGCATCTCTGCCCATCAGCACCTCCTTCTATTCCTTACTCCCTCATGTCCTGATTTAATCTCCCCCTTAGATGCATCTCCATTATTGGCCTTAACTTACTCGCTGTGGTAGCGAAATTGTGCCCCTGGTTGTAGTCTTCCCAACCACAGAATCACAGAATTGTTACAGTGCAGAAGGAGGTCATTCGGCCAATCGTGCCCGCACTGTCTCTCTGGAAGAGAAATTCCCTCAGTCCCATTCCCCTGCCTTCTCCCCATAACCCTGCACATCCTTCCTTTCCATATAACTGTCTAATTCCCTTTTGAATGCTTCAATTGAACCTGCCTCCACCACGTTCTCAGGCAGTGCATTCCAGACCTTCACCACTCGCTGCGTGAAAAAGTTTTTCCTCATGTCGCTTTTGCTTCTCTTAACAAATATTTTAAATCTGTGCCCCTTTGTTCTTGATCCTTTCAGGAGCGGGAACATTTTCTTAGTTTAGAGTTACAGCACTGAAACAGGCCCTTCGGCCCACCGAGTCTGTGCCGACCATGAACAACCCATTTATACTAATGCTGCACTAATCCCATATTCCAACCACATCCCCACCTGTCCCTATATTTCCCTACCACCTACATACACTAGGAGCAATTGCTAATGGCCAATTTACCTATCAACCTGCAAGTCTTTGGCATGTGGGAGGAAACCGGAGCACTCGGAGGAAACCCACGCAAACACAGGGAGAACTCGCAAACTCCACACAGGCAGTACCCAGAATTGAACCCGGGTCGCTGTGAGGCTGCAGTGCTAACCACTGCGCCACTGTGCCGCCCCATCTACTCTGCATCTACTCTGTCCAGCCCCCTCATGATTTAGAATACCAACACCAAATCGACTCTCAGCCTTCTCTTCTCCAAGAAAAACAGCCCCAACCTATCCTGTCACTTTTAATGACTTATACAAAAATACACCTATGTCCCTCTGCTCCTGCACCCCCTTTCGAATTGTGCCCTTTATTCTATATTGTTCATCCTACCAAAATGAATCACTTCACATTTCTCTGCATTGAACCTCATCTGCCACCTGTCTGCCCATTCCACCAACTTGTTTCTGTCCTTTTCAAGTTCGACATTATCCTCCTCATAGTTCACAATACTTCCAAGTTTCGTATCATCGGCAAACTTTGAAACTGTGCCCTGTACTCCGAGGTCTAGGTCATTAATATATCTCATGAAAAACAAGGGTCCTAACACTGATCCCTGGGGAACTCCACTACAAACCTTCCTCCAGCCCGAAAAAGCATCCATTAAACACTGCTCTTTGTTTTCTGTCACTAAACCAATTTCGTCGCCATGTTGCTTTCGTCCCTTTTATTCCACGAGTTACAATTTTTCTCACAAGTTTGCTGTATGGCACTGTGTTAAACGCCTTTTGAAAGTCCATGTACACCACATCCACAGCATTGCCCTCATCAACCCTCTCTGTTGCCTTCTCAAAAAAATTAAGCAGGTTAGTTAAACATGATTTTCCCTTTTGGAATCCATGCTGTCTTTCATTAATTAACTCGTCCATGTGACTATTGATTTTGTCCCGAATTATATTTTCTCGAAGTTTCCCCACCACCGATGTTAAACTGACTGGCCTGTAGTTGCTGGGCTTATCTTTACTCCTTTTTTGAATAAGGGTGTAACGTTTGAAATTCTCCAGTCCTCTGACACCAGCCCTGAGTCTAAGGAAGACTGAAAAATTATGGCCAACGCCTCTGCGATTTTCATCCTCACTTCCCTCATCTCATCTGGTGCTGGTGCTTTATCTGCTTTATGGTCAGACAGCCAATCTAATACTTTCTCTGTACCCATTTTAAACACTCTAGTGTCTGAATTACCTTCTCTTTCAACCAGAGGAAGCTTCTTACCTGCATCTACCCTGTCTATCCCTTTAAGGACTTTGTAGGTTTCAATGAGACCACCTCTCATTCTTCGAAACTCTCGAGAATACAGGCCCAGTTTCCACAATCACTCTTCATAGGACAGTCCCGCCATCCCGGGAACAAGTCTGATGAACCTTTTTAGCACTCGCTCTATGTGAATAATATCCTTCCGAAGGTGAGGGGACCACAACTGCACACAGCACTCCAGGTGCGGTCCAACCATGGTTCTATACAATTGAAGAAAGACTTCATTACTCCTGTACTCAAATCCTCTTGTGATAAAGGCTAACATAACATTAACCTTCCCAATTGCTTGCTGATGCTATATGTGAAGTCTCTACCTTCCGAAGCTCCTGCCAGGGGATATCATTTCTCCCTAACTACTCTATCGAACGGCTGTACCTCCAGGGTTAAAACGTCCCATTAGCTTGCTCTGATCCAGGAAAACTGTCCCAACTTCTCCAGTCTCTCCACATAACAACCGTCTCTCAACCATGGCACCATTCTGGTAAATGTTACTTGAACCGTCCCAGGTCCAAGGATAACGATGGCATAGTTGCAATGTCACTGTGCTAATAAGCCAGAGGCCGAGGCTGATGCCCAGGTTACATGGGTTCAGGCACCGGCACACCCAGTGCAATTTAAACTTGCCAAGGGCCCAGTAATGTGCATAGCCCTGCTGTAGAATAGGTAAGGAGCCCAGTGCCACACAGATGGTGTTGCACCTACTTGCCTCAGGCCACTGTTGCTCACAACGTTTGCCAGGAGACACACGGCATCGACATCTGGCTATTCGGGGATGAAGGTGTGGATAATCTGGAATCCAGATGTCTATAAATTGGAAATCTACATGTGGCTAATGTGGGAATGCCGATGAGGTTCGTTGGGAATCTGGATATGTCAATTGGAGATTTCTAATCAGTAAATTAGAAATTGAGTAACAGGCACCCTTGTTGGGGATGTTCACAACACTTACTCCTGTCACTCAACCGTAACAAGCAACCACGTCCATTCTGATTGGTTGAGTGGTGGAAGGGGGCGTGTCCAACACTGCATCACTTCCTCATGCTCTTCATATTGTCCTCAATGATTTGTAAAGAGCAGGTTTGGACCATCACAAGGCTTACACTCCGGTTCTCGCTGCTTTGCTTATTTCTAAACAGCTTCAAGAGGAAGATGTATCAGTCATTGGCTCTGATAATCCTTTTGCACTGTGAGTGAGTCTGAAATACCAACGTTTTCTCTAATAACCTTCCTATACTCATTCCCTCTTCCTTTCATTTCCTAGAAATCCCCTGTTTACTGACCTCTTCCTCTTCCCCACTCTCTCCCAGGTGTGAACTCGCAGACTATCCTCCAGACTCCTGCCGCTGTCTCCAGAGTTGTGGGGGAGGAAGTGGAACTGAAGTGTACTGTGGAGGGGAGCAGTACTCTTACCTTGTTCTGGTACAGACAATACCCGGGGAAGGAGCCTCAGGTTATGTTTTACTCAACGGGTACTAATCACAAAAATCCAGAGAAGGCGGTGGACGGTTTCACTGCCGAGAGACCGACTGGCACCCAGTTCAACCTGGAGTCCTCCAGCCTGTGGGAAAATCACTCGGCCGTGTATTTCTGTGCCTGGAGTCTTCACAGTGACTCAGAGAGATGGAGCAGTTCAACAAAAACCCCAAAGGCAGCAGGAAACACCTGTTGGACATACAATTGCGCGGTATTTCCACTTGAATTGATGCAGGGCGATCATATTTTTGACAATATGAGACGGGTGAGAATAAAATTGAGAGCACAGGTGCAGAGGCGAAGAGTCTGGCCTCTTTCTGTGCTGATACATTTTCTATCTTTCTATGAAAGATTAAGAAGGGTGGCACCACACTGAGGTTTTAACTATCAGGAAAGCGATTGGGGTTTTATCCACTAACACGGTGTCTTCTTTCACTCAGATGATCAAACACACAACTCTCTTTGTTAGGAACAAAGGAAGAGGAGTGGGCCATTCAGCCCCCTTGTCCCGTTGCATAGAAACAGGAGGAGATCTTTCAGCAAATCTCGTAAATCTGCTCTGCACCCTAATAAGGAGCCTCACATTCTCCCTTAAGTGTGGTGGCCAGAACTGGATGCAATACTCCAGCTGGAGCCTAACCAGAGCTTTACAACGGTTCACTGCTTTTGTACTCAATACCTCCATTTATGAAGGTCAGGATCCCATCTGCTTTACTAACCACTCTCTCAACATGCCCTGCCACCTTCAAAGATCGATGCACATGCAGCCTCAGGTCCACTGTTCTGTGCAAACTCTTTCGAAATCTGCCTTTTGGTCTATATTGCCTTTGCCTATCCCTTCAGCCAAAATGCATCACAGCGAATTTCTCCAAGAAGAGGGCCTTTTAGGACCAGTAACACACAACTGCCTGGAAAACTGTTTATGAAGAATTCAGGAGGAGGTCTCTCAGTTTTTTAGAGCCTCTTACAAAGGAACATGAGGAGGCCAATTACTCCCCTGCCTCATTGCGCACAAACAGGAGGAGGCTATTCAGCAATGTAGAGCTTGTTAGCAGGAATTGGAGAAGGGTACTTAGTCCCCCTTGAGCCGATTGGTATGAACAGGAGTAAGCCATTCAGCCCCATTGAGCCTGTTGCACAGGAGCAAGAGGAGGCCAATTCAGTTCCCCGCTCAGTCTGCACAGGTACAGGAGGAGGCCCATTCAGCCCTTCGAATCTGTTAAATAGGTAATGGGTGAGGCCATTCAGCCCCATCGAGCCTGTTACATCTGAAGAGCCATCCACATGTGACAGTTCCGCTCAGGCTCTTGTATCCAATTGGGAAATCCAGATGTGGAGATCCGCGTTTCTGATATGCAAATACAAAAAGAGCAATTGCGAATTTACAACTATGCTAATTCCGATTGGTTGAATGAGAGAAGGGGGCGTGACCAAACGTCCCTCACTACCTTGCTTTCCTCAATGGTTTGTAAAGATGAATTGATGAATAGGGAAATGTCCAGTTAAAGATGTATCTGTTACTGGGTCTGATGATCATCTCCCACCATAAGGAACTTTATGAAAAATAATGCTGCTTAATAATTTTCTTTACTTTATAATTTCCTTCTCTCCTTGACGCTTTCATTCCTCCCTTCCATCCTTCTTCCTCGATAATCCAGAGTGTCCTGGCGTCATTTTCGACCCATCTCTTTCCCAGATGTGAACTCACAGACTGTCTTCCAGAGTCCCACCACTACCTGTGGGAGATAAAGTTGTGCTGTGCAGAGACTTGATTTTTGTGCAGGGCGATGGTGTTTGTGACAATAAGAAGGTACCCGTGAGAATAAAAGTGAGAGAATAAATATAGAGGCACTGGTAAAGATGTCACTAATAGCCTGCTTATGTTCCCTAAAACCTTCTGTCTGTCTATGAATGATTAACGGGGATGTGACCCAAATTGAGAAGATGTAAATATCAGGAAGGAATGATCACTAAAAACATTTAGGTTTCATCTCCTGACACTATCTTCATTCTCCACAGGGACAGCAGAGAGCGCTCTAGGACCGTCAAGCACACAACAGCCTGCCCCCTGCTTATTCAGGACACAACATAGGAACATAGGGAATAGGAGAAGGAGTAGGCCATTCGGCACATCGAACCGACTCATGGCTGATCATCTACCTCTGAGTCATTTCCCCCCCACGATCCCCATCTCCCTTGATGTCATTAGTATCTAGAAATCTATCGCTTTCTGTCTCGAACATGCTCAATGCAGTCAGCTTACAAAGACATCTTTGGTAGAGAATTCCAAAGATTCACAACTCTCTTAGTTAAAGAAATTCCTCCTCATCTCAGTCTTCAATGGCCTGCACCTTATTCGGAGACAGTGTATCCTGATTCCAGACTGAACACGCTATCGACATTCGTCGTGTCATGTCTTGTCAGAATTTTGTAAGTTTCAATGCGATCACCTCTTATTCTTTGGAACTCCAGAGAATACAGACCCAGTTTCTGTAATCGCTCTTCCGAAGACAAACCCACCCTGCCAGGGATTATTTTGGTGAATCTCTGCTGCATTCTCTCTTTGGCAAGTATATCCTTCCTTCGATAAGGAGAACAAAACTGTAAACAATACTAGAGGTGCTGTCGCATCAAGGTTCTATACAATTGCAACAAGACATTTTTACCCCTGTACTGAAATCCCATTGCAATGAAGGCCAGCATACCATTCGCCTTCGGAATTGCTTGCTGCACCTGCATATTAGCTGTTAGTGTTGTGAGTTCATAATGTTGTGTGATGCAACATAAATGAGAAGCGTGGAGTCCAGTTGGTTGACGATCACAAACAAGTCTATTTACAGCTGAACTATCATACACTGTACTGAGCTAACTATTTACAGGACCCGACTGTTGGTGTTCCAGTTACAGAGTGACACTGGCTACGAGTCACGTGACTACGTGCTGGAATTTAGCTCATTAGCATCCTAAGATCTTAAAGGGACATGAGAGAGAAATGGAGAGACGGACAGAGAAAGACAGAGGGAGAGAGAAAGATTAACACTAACGAATACAATAACAACTTGAGGAAAAAACACCAACAAATGCAGCAGCAAATTCAGCAGGTGACGAGCACCAAAAAATGCAACAACTTCAGCTGGAGACTACCAGCAACAAATGCAGCAACAACTTCAGCAGGAGACTAATAGCAACAAACGCAACAACAACTTATACTTGCAGCCAAACAGAGAGACAGGAACGTGGCTTCCAATCAGGGAGGTAGGAGTTGTGAAAACCAAATCACTTACTTCAGTCTTCATGTAGCTTCTCACCGGACTCAAAGCTCTTGTTTCCACTGATTTACAGATTACAAACACAGCTTCCAGTAGAAGATGTATCTGTTACTGAATCTGATAGCATTATTTCAATGTAAGGGATCTTTTTCCCACGGAACTGTTTGTGTTGACAATCAACATTGATCTTTTCGCAGTACCCGTTTCCCGCAATTAGGGGGAGCAGTTGCTGGAGGTGCAGCTGTCATTGCCCACCAACAGGAGGCAGCAGTAGATGGAGGTTCAGCTCGCATTGCCAACCAACAGGGGGCAGCAGTAGATGGAGGTTCAGCTCGTATTGCCCACCAAAAGGGGGCAGCAGTAGCTGGAGGTGCAGCTCTCTTTGTCTACCAACAGAGGGCAGCAGTAGACGGAGGTGCAGCTCTCTGCCCACCAACAGGGAGCAGCAGTCGATGGAGGTGCAGCTGTCATTGCCCACCAACAGGCGGCAGCAGCAGATGGCATTTCAGCAACAAGAACACTAAATGTTAGAAATCCTCAGTGCATCAGGCAGGATCTGCAGAGAGTAAAACAGAGCTACCACTTCACATCAGAACCGGCAAACATGAGAAGCGTTTTGAGCAACTTAAATGGATGTTTGAGCGTGAAGAAATGCAAAAGAGACAGTCTGTGATAGGGTGGGGAGGGGAGGGATAGATAGAGAGATAGAGGGAGACAGGGAGAGATAGAGAGACAGAGAGAGAGAAAGGCGGAGAAAGAGATACATAGAGAGTGGAACATAGAGACAAAGACCCACAGAGACAGAGAGAGAGACAGATAGATGGAGATCGAGTAATATAGCGTTTGAAAAACAGAGACAGAGTGAGGCAGAGAGACAGAGATGGAGTGACTGCGAGAGACTGAGAGAGAGAGATGGAGACAAAGAGAGAGAGACTGAGAGAGAGAAAGGCAGAGAAAGAGACATATATAGAGAGAAACACAGAGACAGAGACCCACATCGACAGAGAGAGAGACAGATAGACGGAGTTCGAGTAATATAGCGTTTGAAAAAGAGAGACAGAGTGAGGCAGAGAGACAGAGATGGAGTGAATGCGAGAGACTGAGAGAGAGACAGAGAGAGAGAAAGAGACAGAGGGAGATGGAGAGAGACAGAGGGAGAGACAGAGAGAGAGAGGCAGAGAGAGAGACAGACAGACAGAGCGGGAGCGATGGAGAGAGAAAGTAGACAGAGAGAGAAAGTAGACAGAGATAGAGTGAGATAGTATTAGGCACAGAAAGAGAGGCAGAGTGAGGTAATGAGACAGATGGAGAGACAGAGAGAAAGAGAGAGACAGAGACAGTGAGAGGCTGATAGCCAGAGTGAGAAAAAAGAAGAACGTCAGAGACAGGCAAAGAAAGAGGAGGAAAAGGAGGGAAAGAGTAAAGGGCGGAAGGAAAACATAGAACAAGACAAAGAGGCAGAGAGAGAGAGAGGGACAGAGCGAGAGTGAAAGAAAGAGAGAGAGAGAGAGACAAACAGAGAGACAGAGGGAGGGAGAGACAGAGAAAGACAGTAGACAGAGACCGAGTGAAATAGTGTTCGGCACAGAAAGGGAGACAGATGAGGTAGTGAGACAGATGGAGAGATAGAGACAAAGAGAGAAACAGAGAGAGAGGCAGACAGAGACAGTGAGAGAGTGAGAGGCAGAGAGAAGTTAGAAAGTCAGAGACAGGCAACGATAGAGAGAGAGAAAGGAGAGAAAGAGTAAAGGAAGGAAGGGAAACCGAGAACAAGACAAAGAGACAGAGAGAGACAGGGGCGAAGAGAGAGAAAAGAAAGAGAGAGGGGGGGGGCAGACAGAGAGACAGAGGGAGAGAGAGACAGAGAGAGAGGTAGAGAGAGAGAGAGAGAGAGAGAGATGCAGATAGACAGAGCGAGACAGTAGACAGAGATAGAGTGAGATTGTGTCAGGCACAGAAAGAGAAACCGTTGAGGTAGTGCGACAGATGGAGAGACAGGGAGAAAGAGAGAGACAGAGACAGTGAGAGGCTGATAGCCAGAGTGAGAAAAAAGAAGAACGTCAGAGACAGGCAAAGAAAGAGGAGGAAAAGGAGGGAAAGAGTAAAGGGCAGAAGGAAAACATAGAACAAGACAAAGAGGCAGAGAGAGAGAGGGACAGAGCGAGAGTGAAAGGAAGAGAGAGAGAGAGAGACAAACAGAGAGACAGAGGGAGGGAGAGACAGAGAAAGACAGTAGACAGAGACCGAGTGAAATAGTGTTAGGGACAGAAAGGGAGACAGATGAGGTAGTGAGACAGATGGAGAGATAGAGACAAAGAGAGAAACAGAGAGAGAGAGGCAGACAGAGACAGTGAGAGAGTGAGAGGCAGAGAGAAGTTAGAATGTCAGAGACAGGCAAAGATACAGAGAGAGAAAGGAGCGAAAGAGTAAAGGAAGGAAGGGAAACCGAGAACAAGACAAAGAGACAGAGAGAGACAGGGGCGAAGAGAGAGAAAAGAAAGAGAGAGGGGGGGGCAGACAGAGAGACAGAGAGAGACAGAGAGACAGAAAGAGAGGTAGAGAGACAGAGAGAGAGAGAGAGAGAGAGATACAGATAGACAGAGAGAGACAGTAGACAGAGATAGAGTGAGATTGTGTCAGGCTCAGAAAGAGAAACAGTTGAGGTAGTGCGACAGATGGAGAGACAGAGAGAAAGAAAGAAACAGAGAGAGAGGCAGACAGAGACAGTGAGAGAGTGAGAGGCAGAGAGAAGTTAGAAAGTCAGAGACAGGCAACGATAGAGAGAGAGAAAGGAGAGAAAGAGTAAAGGAAGGAAGGGAAACCGAGAACAAGACAAAGAGACAGAGAGAGACAGGGGAGAAGAGAGAGAAAAGAAAGAGAGAGGGGGGGGCAGACAGAGAGACAGAGGGAGAGAGAGACAGAGAGAGAGAGGTAGAGAGAGAGAGAGAGAGAGATGCAGATAGACAGAGCGAGACAGTAGACAGAGATAGAGTGAGATTGTGTCAGGCACAGAAAGAAAAACCGTTGAGGTAGTGCGACAGATGGAGAGACAGGGAGAAAGAAAGAAATCGAGAGCGAGGCAGACAGAGACAGTGAGAGAGTGAGAGGCAGAGAGGAGAAGGAAGAACGTCAGAGACAGGCCGAGATAGAGAGAGAGAAAGGGAGAGAAAGACTAAAGGGAAGGAGGAATACAACAAGACAGAGAGTCAGAAAGAGAGATGGGGCAGAGAGAGAGAGAGTGGCAAAGAGTGAGAGGCAGACAGAGAGCGAGCGAGAGAGAGAGACAGAGAGAAAGAGATAGAGAGAGGCAGAGAGAGAGTGAGAGAGAGGCATAGGGAGAGAGAGAGAGAGACATAGAGAGAGACTGACAGACAGAGAGAGAGGCAGACAGAGAGACAAAGGGAGAGAGAGAGACAGAGAGACAGAGGGAGGGAGAGACAGCGAGAGAGAGACAGATAGACGGAGAGAGACAGAGATACAGAGAGAGGGAGAGGCGGAGAGAGGGGCAGACAGAGACAGTGAGAGTCTAAGAGGCAGAGAGGGGAAAAAAGAACGTCAGAGACAGGCAAAGATAGAGTGAGAGAAAGGGAGAGAAAGAGTAAAGGGAGGAAGGATACAGAGAACAAGACAAAGAGGCAGAGAGAGTCAGAGAGAGAGAGACAGGGAGAGACAGAGAGAGAGACCGAGAGAGACAGCAGACAGAGATCGAGTGAAATAGCGTGAGGCCGAGAAAGAGAGACAAAGGGAGAGAGAGAGACAGAGAGACAGAGGGAGGGAGAGACAGCGAGAGAGAGAGACAGATAGACGGAGAGAGACAGAGATACAGAGAGAGGGAGAGGTGGAGAGAGGGGCAGACAGAGACAGTGAGAGTCTAAGAGGCAGAGAGGAGAAAAAAGAACGTCAGAGACAGGCAAAGATAGAGTGAGAGAAAGGGAGTGAAAGAGTAAAGGGAGGAAGGATACAGAGAACAAGACAAAGAGCCAGAGAGAGTCAGAGAGAGTGAGACAGGGAGAGACAGAGAGAGAGACCGAGAGAGACAGCAGACAGAGATCGAGTGAAATAGCGTGAGGCCGAGAAAGAGAGACGGAGTGAGGTAGTGAGACGGATGGAGAGACAGAGCGAAAGAGAGAGACAGAGAGAGAGGCAGACAGAGACAGTGAGAGAGTGAGAGGCAGAGAGAAGAAAGAAGAACGTCAGAGACAGGCAAAGATAGAGAGAGAGAGAAAGGGAGAGAAGGAGTAAAGGTAAACAGAGAACAAGACAAAGAAGCAGAGGGAGAGACAGGGACAGAGAGAGAGAGAGAGGCCGACAGAGAGATGGAGAGGGAGAAAGAGAGACAGGCAAACAGAGAGACAGAGGGAGAAACAGACAGACAGCCAGACAGAGAGAGACAGACAGACAGACAGACAGTCAGAGACAGATAGACAGAGATATAGTGTGATAGTTTTAGACACAGAAAGAGAGACAGAGTGAAATAGCGAGACAGAGATGGAGAGACTGGGAGAGACAGAAAGAGACAAAGAGAGGCAGAGAACGAGAGACAGTGAGAGATGTGATGCTGAGAGAGAAAAGGAAGAACATCAGAGACAGGCAAAGATAGAGAGAGAGAAAGGGAGAAAATGAATAAATGGAAGAAGCAAAACAGAGATCAAGACAAAGAGATTGAGAGACACAGAGAGAGAGGGAGACAGACAGACAGACCAAGACAGAAAGAGAGACAAAGAGAGAGGAAGATAGATAGATAGAGAGAGAGAGAGAGAGGGATAGAGATAGAGAGAGACAGAGAGACAGAGAGAGAGGGAGACAGAGATGCAAAGAGAGAGAGAGAGGGTGAGACAGAGAAAGAGGGAGACAGAGACAGAAAAGGGTTTCAGAGGGACGGGGAGAGATAGAGAGAGAGAGAAAGACAGACAGAGACAGGAATGGAGTCACAGAGAGAGAAAGACTTGTCGAGAGACTTATACAGGGAGAAGAAGATTAGAATATGGAGGAGAGAAAGTGTTTATGGAAACAGGAGACTTCCAATGGGATAATAACTCGGAAAAGGGAAGGACACGTGATTAATAGGGAAATTTGAAGTGAGAGATAAAGGGACAGAAAAATGAGAGAGAGAGAGAGAGGGGGGGAGAGGTTTTATTGAACTGCTTTGTAACATCGTGGGAGGTCAGTATAGCACCGTGTTACATTCCTGTGCTCACCCCGTGCAAGAACTCCACCGTCCTCTTGCCCTTCTCACAGGCTGCTCGACTGCCTGCCCCAGTGCCCAGGAAATCCCCACCCCTGCAGCAAGGTACCTCCACTGTCAGGACAGGCAGGAGCAGACTGAATCCTGAGTTGACCATCTCATGGGGCACATGCCCCCTGAAGAGATAGCAAACTGCCCAGGCAAGGCGAGAGGCTTGCTGGGGGAGGGGGGTTTCAATGGTGGGTTCACTCTCTGTGGTGAACGATCCAGCTACCTTCGGAGGTAGGACCCGACTCACCGTACTGGGTAAGTAATGCTCGAGTCCAGGTGCTGGAGGTTGAGTTGGGGGGCAAAAGGAGCCGGTACTCACAATAACATCTCTGAGTTTACCGTGTCTGACCAGATGGAATCTTATTATTGTGTTGGAAGAGGCCATTTGATCATTGTGTCTCTTTGATGCAGAGAGGGGGAAATAAACAGAAAAGGAAATAAGCAGAGAAAAATGTGAGATAGAAAAAATTGCGAGAAAAAAATGGAACCAGAGAGAGAGAAAGATGCAGAAAGAGAGGGAAAGAAACAGAGAGAGAGGGAAAGGAGCACAGAGAGAGTGATGACACAGAGATAGATGGAAAGAAACAGAGAGAAAGAGAGAGGGAAGAGAGAGAGAGAGAGAAAGAAACGGAGAGAGAAAATAAACAGAAACAGAGAGAGAGAGAGAGAGAGAGAGACTGCAGGCAGTAGAGAGGCAGACAGAAAGCCAGTGAGATAAACACAGAGAGAGAATCACACATTGAGAGAGAAACACTCCGAGAGAGAATGAGAGGCAGAGAGAGAGAATTTTTTTCAGAAAGAGAGAGAGAGTGATTTCGAGAGAGGGGGAGATATTCAGAGAGAGAGAGAGGCAGAGAGAGAGAGAGGGTGTGGGAGTGATTCAGAGGGAAGGGGTGTGTTTCAGAGAGAGAGAGAGAGAGACTTAGAGAGAGAGAGCAATTCAGAGAGAGAGAGGCAGAGTGAAAGAGAGTGGGAGCGATTCAGAGGGTGGGGGGTGTTTCAGAGAGGGAGAGAGATTTAGAGAGAGAGAGAGAGAGAGAGCAATTCAGAGAGAGAGAGGCAGAAAGAGAGAGAGTGGGAGCGATTCAGAGTGGGGGGGTGTTTCAGACAGAGAGAGAGAGATTTAGAGAGAGAGAGAGAGCAATTCAGAGAGAGCGGGAGAGATTCAGGGAGAGAGGGAGAGAACCCAAGAGAGACAGAGATTTACAGAGATTGAGAGACTAAAGGAGAGAGAGATTCAGGCAGAGAGAGGGCGAGAGATTCAGTCAGAGAGAGAGCAATTCAGAGAGAGAGGGAGAGATTCAGGGAGAGAGGGAGAGAACCCAAGAGAGAGAGGGGGAGAGATTCAGAGAGAGAGAGTGGGACCGATTCAGAGAGAGAGGGAGAGATTCAGGGAGAGAGGGAGAGAATCAGCGAGGGAGAGATTTATCGAGATTGAGAGAGAAAAGGAGAGAGAGATTCAGGTAGAGAGAGATTCAGTCAGAGAGAGCAATACAGTTCTGGACCATTGACCATGGTGCCCGGGTTGGCTCTTTTCTACAGCTGTCTGATTGATCCCAGTTCCCTCCCACCCTATCGCTATAGACCTGCAATTCCTCCCTTCAGCTGTTGACCCAATTCTCTTTGTAATACTGTGAGTCAATCCCACCGCCCTTTCAGGCAGTGCATTCCACATCACAACAGCTCACTGTTTTGTGTCACGGGAAACAGTTTTGCATCATTTCCTCTGTCAAAACGATGACCGATTGCAAACGTCTCTGCTAATTCTCCACTGAACTTTCTCTTCAGGAGAACAATCCCAGCTCCTCCAGTCTCTCCACATTAACTGAAGTCTCTCATCCTTGGTGTCATCTTGTGTGAACTCACTTTATTTCTCTTTCGTTCACAGTTTCTGCCACTAAGTTCCTCATCCTCATTATTTCTTATCCTTATCTCTCTCTCTACTTGCCCTCTTCCCTTTCCCTGTTGTTTGTCTCTGCTTGCCCCCTCTCTCCTTGCCATCCTTCGTTTGTGTTCAATCAACTACCTCTCCCTCGCTTTCCTACACACTCCTGTTCTAAGTCTCCTTTTCTCTCAGTCCTGGTGGTAGTGTTGCCCTGGATGATCGGCTTGCAGCTCTGGACTGGGACTCGGGCAATGAGGGTCAGAGAGGGTTCTGTCTCAGAGGCGGCTCATAACTGACAGAGTAATGGTTTAAAGGCCTTTTGCGTGAGCAATGTGGTGGCGTGAATACGGGAAATTATAACCACGTGTACTTTGGAAACGGAAGTGGATTAACAGTGTAAGATCAGTGCAAAATGCAACCCCACGCGAACCCTCCCTATCTCTGCAACCTCCTCCAACCCCTACAACCCTCTCTATCTCTGTAACCTCCTCCAGCCCCAACAACCCTCCCTAACTCTGTAACCTCCTCCAGCCCCTACAACCCTCTCTATCTCTGTAACCTCCTCCAGCCCCTACAACCCTCACTATCTCTGTAACCTCCTCCATCCCCTACAACCCTCCCTATCTCTGTAACCTCCTCCAGCCCCTACAACCCTCCCTATCTCTGTAACATCCTCCAGCCCCAACACCCATCCCTACCTCTGCAACCTCCTCCAGCCCCTACCACCCTCCATTTCTCTGTAACCTCCTTCAGCCCCGACACCCCTCCCTATCTCTGTAACCTCCACCAGTCCCTACAACCCTCCCTATCTCAGTAACCTCCTCCAGCCCCGACAGCTCTCCTGATCTCTGTAACCTCCTCCAGCTCCTACACACCTCCCTATCTCTGCAACCTCCTCCAGCCCCTACAACACTCCCTATCTCTGCAACATCCTCCAGCCCTTGCACCCCTCCATAACTCTGTAACATCCTGTAGCCCCGACAGCTCTCCCTATCTCATTTACCTCCTCCAGCCCCTACACTCATCCCTAACTCTGTTACCTCCTCCAGCCCCTACAACACTTCCTACCTCTGTAACCTCCACCAGCCCCTGCAACCCTCCCCATCTATGTAACCTCCTTCAGCCATTAAAACCCACCCTATCGCTGTAACCTCCTCTAGCTCCTACACCCATCCCTAACTCTGTTATCTCCTCCAGCCCCTACAGCTCTCCCTATCTCTGTTACCTCCTCTAGCCCCTACACCCGTCCCTATCTCTATAACCTCCTTCAGCCACTGGACCCCTCCCCATCTCTGTAACCTGCTTTAGCTCCGACAGCTCTCTCTATCTCTGTTACCAGCTCCAGACCCTTCAACCCTCCCTATCTCTGTAACCTCCACCAGTCCCTACAACCCTCCCTATCTCAGTAACCTCCTCCAGCCCCGACAGCTCTCCTGATCTCTGTAACCTCCTCCAGCTTCTACACACCTCCCTATCTCTGCAACCTCCTCCAGCCCCGACAACACTCCCTATATCTGCAACATCCTCCAGCCCTTGCACCCCTCCATAACTCTGTAACATCCTGTAGCCCCGACAGCTCTCCCTATCTCATTTACCTCCTCCAGCCCCTACACTCATCCCGAACTCTGTTACCTCCTCCAGCCCCTACAACACTCCCTATATCTGCAACATCCTCCAGCCCTTGCACCCCTCCATAACTCTGTAACATCCTGTTGCCCCGACAGCTCTCCCTATCTCATTTACCTCCTCCAGCCCCTACACCCATCCCTAACTCTGTTACCTCCTCCAGCCCCTACAACACTTCCTACCTCTGTAACCTCCACCAGCCCCTACAACCCTCCCCATCTATGTAACCTCCTTCAGCCATTACAACCCACCCTATCGCTGTAACCTCCTCTAGCTCCTACACCCATCTCTAACTCTGTTATCTCCTCCAGCCCCTACAGCTCTCCCTATCTCTGTTACCTCCTCTAGCCCCTACACCCGTCCCTATCTCTGTAACCTCCTTCAGCCACTGGACCCCTCCCCATCTCTGTAACCTGCTTTAGATCCTACAGCTCTCTCTATCTCTGTTACCAGCTCCAGACCCTTCAACCCTCCCTATCTCTGTAACCTCCACCAGTCCCTACAACCCTCCCTATCTCAGTAACCTCCTCCAGCCCCGACAGCTCTCCTGATCTCTGTAACCTCCTCCAGCTTCTACACACCTCCCTATCTCTGCAACCTCCTCCAGCCCCGACAACACTCCCTATATCTGCAACATCCTCCAGCCCTTGCACCCCTCCATAACTCTGTAACATCCTGTAGCCCCGACAGCTCTCCCTATCTCATTTACCTCCTCCAGCCCCTACACTCATCCCTAACTCTGTTACCTCCTCCAGCCCCTACAACACTCCCTATATCTGCAACATCCTCCAGCCCTTGCACCCCTCCATAACTCTGTAACATCCTGTAGCCCCGACAGCTCTCCCTATCTCATTTACCTCTTCCAGCCCCTACACCCATCCCTAACTCTGTTACCTCCTCCAGCCCCTACAACACTTCCTACCTCTGTAACCTCCACCAGCCCCTACAACCCTCCCCATCTATGTAACCTCCTTCAGCCATTACAACCCACCCTATCGCTGTAACCTCCTCTAGCTCCTACACCCATCCCTAACTCTGTTATCTCCTCCAGCCCCTACAGCTCTCCCTATCTCTGTTACCTCCTCTAGCCCCTACACCCGTCCCTATCACTGTAAACTCCTTCAGCCGCTAGACCCCTCCCCATCTCTGTAACCTGCTTTAGCTCCTGCAGACCTCCCTTTCTCTGTTACCTCCCCCAACCCCTACAGCTCTCTCTATCTCTGTTACCAGCTCCAGACCCTTCAACCCTCCCTATCTCTGTAATCTCCTCCAGTGCCTACAACCCTCCATATCTCTGTTACCTCCTCCAGCCCCTACAACCCTCCCTAACTCTGTAACCTCCTCCAGCCGCTAGACCCCTCCCTATATCTGTAAACTCTACCAGCCTCTACAACCCTCCCTATCTCTGTTACCTCCCCTAGCCCCTACAGCCCTCCCTATCTCTGTAACCACCTCCAGCCTCTACACCCCTCCCTATCCCTGTAACCTCTTCCTAGTCCCTAAAACCCTCCCTATCTCAGTAACCTCCTCCAGCCTCTACACCCATCCCTATCTCTGTAATCTCTTCCAGCCCCTGCAACCCTCCCTATCTCTGTAACCTCTTCCAGCTCCGACAACACTCCCTATCTCTGTTATCTCCTCCAGGCCCTGCACCCATCCCTATCTCTGTAACGTCTTCCAGCCCCTACAACCCACCCTATCACTGTTACCTCCTCCAGCCCCTACAGCACTCCCTAACTCTGTAACCTCTTCCTGCCCCTAAACCCCTCCCTATATCTGTAAACTCTACCAGCCCCTACAAGACTCCCTATCTCTGTTACCTCCTCCAGCCACTACAGCACTCCCTTTCTCTATTACCTCCTCCAGTCACTACAACCCTCCCTATCTCTGTAACCTCCTCCAGCCACTACAACCCTCCCTATCTCTTTAACCTCCTCCAACCCCTACACCCCACCCTATCTCTGTAACCTCCTCCAGCCCCTGCAACCCTCCCTATCTCTGTAACCTCTTCCAGCTCCGACAACACTCCCTATCACTGTTATCTCCTCCAGGCCCTGCACCCATCCCTATCTCTGTAACGTCTTCCAGCCCCTACAACCCTCCCTATTACTGTTACCACCTCCAGCCCCTACAGCACTCCCTAACTCTGTAACCTCATCCTGCCCCTAAATCCCTCCCTATATCTGTAAACTCTACCAGCCCCTACAAGTCTCCCTATCTCTGTAACCTCCTCCAGCCACTACAACCCTCCCTATCTCTGTAACCTCCTCCAACCATTACACCCCACCCTATCTCTGTAACCTCCTCCAGCCCCTCCAACCTTCCCTTTCTCTGTTACCTCCTCCAGCCCCTAAAGCCCTCCCTATACCTGTAAACTCTACCAGCCCCTACAGCCCTCCCTATCTCTGTTACCTCCTCCAGCCCCCACAGCACTCCCTATCTCTATTACCTCCTCCAGCCACGACAGCCCTCCCTATCTCTGTAACCTCCTCCAGCCACTACAACCCTCCCTATCTCTGTAACCTCCTCCAGCCCCTGCACCCCACCCTATCTCTGTAACTTCCTCCAGCCCCTACAACCCTCCCTAACTCTGTAACCTCCTCCAGCCCCGACAACCCTCCCTATCTCTGTAACCTCCTCCAGCCCCTAAACCCCTCCCTATATCTGTAAACTCTACCAGCCCCTACAGCCCTCCCTATCTCTGTTACCTCCCCCAGCCCCTACAGCTCTCCCTATCTCTGATAACTCTACCAGCCCCAACAACCGTCCCTAACTCTATAGCCTCCTCCAGCCTCTACAACCCACCCTATCTCTGAAACCTCTTGCAACCCTGATAACCCTCCCTATCTCTGTAACCTCTTCCAACCTCGACTCCCCTTCCTATCTCTGTAACATCTTCCAGCCGCTACAACCCTCCCTATCTCTGTTACCACCTCCAGCCCCTACAGCCCTCCCTATCACTGTAAACTCCAGCCTCCACACTCCTCCCTATCCCTGTAACCTCTTCCTAGTCCCTAAAACCCGTCCTATCTCAGTAACATCCTCCAGCCTCTACACCCACCCCTATCTCTGTAATCTCTTCCAGCCCCTACAACCCTCCCTATCTCTGTAACCTCCTCCATCACCTAAAGCCCCCTATCTCTGTAACCTCTTCCAGCCCCGACACCACTCCCTATCTCTGTTATCTCCTCCAGCCCCTGCACCCCTCCCTATCTCTGTAACGTCTTCCAGCCCCTACAAACCTCCCTATCTCTGTTACCTCCTCCAGTCCCTAATGCACTCCCTATCTCTATTACCTCCTCCAGCCACTACACCCCACCCCATCTCTGTAACTTCCTCCAGCCCCTACAACCCTCCCAAACTCTGTAACCTCCTCCAGCCCCTACAATCCTCCCTATCTCTGTTACCTCCTCCAGCCCCTAATCCCCTCCCTATATCTGTAAACTCTACCAGCCCCTACAACACTCCCTATCTCTGTTACCTCCTCCAGCCCCATCAGCACTCCCTATCTCTATTACTTCCTCCAGTCACTACAACCCTCCCTATCTCTGTAACCTCCTCCAGCCACCACAACCCTCCCTATCTCTGTAACCTCCTCCAGCCCCTACAACCCTCCCTATCTCTGTTACCTCCCCCAGTACCTACAGCTCTCCCTAGCTCTGTAACTCAACCAGCCCCTACAACCCTCCCTATCTCTGTAACCTCTTTAGCCCCTGCAACCCTCAGTGGCTCAGTGGCGAGCACCGCAGCCTCACAGCTCCAGCGACCCGGGTTCAATGCTGGGTACTGCCTGTGTGGAGTTTGCAATTTCTCTCTGTGTCCATTTGGGTTTCCTCCGGGTGCTCTGGTTTCCTGCCACGTGCCAAAGACGTGCAGGGTGATAAGTAAATTGGCCATTATGTATTGCCCCTAGTATAGGTAGGTGCAGGTGGGGATGTGGTAGGAATATGGAATTAGTGTAGGGTTAGTATAAATGGGTGGTTGATGGTCGGCACAGATTCGGTGGGCCGAAGGGCCTGTTTCAGTGCTGTATAACTAAATTGAATCCTCCCTATTTCTGTTACATCCTCCAGCCTCTACAACCCTCCCTATCTCTGTAACCCCCTCCAGCCCCTGCAACACTCCTTATCTCTGTAACCTCTTCCAGCCCCTATAACCCTCCCTATCTCTGTTCTGTTATCACATCCTTTATAATAGTCTCCAGCATTTTCCCCACTACTGATGTAAGGCTAACTGGTCTGTAATTCCCTGTTTTTTCCCCTCCCTCCTTTCTTTTACAGAGTCTACAACAAACTGTCGAAGTTGTGGTGAAGGAGAATGAACGCTGGGGTAAACACACGCCCCACCCCTCGCCACAACCCCCCCCCCCACCCCACCCCACCCCGCTTCCATCCCCACCGTTCCTAACACTCATGTTTTGCTCTCCCACAGAGGCAGACCAAGAGGTTAACCATCCCACTGTGACCGTTTTTGAGCTGTCGGATGAAGAAATCAGGGCCCCTATGAAAGCCACTATTGTCTGCCTGGCCAGTGGCTTCTTCTCGGACTACGTTAAGTTCTCCTGGGCGGGGGGCAGCGAGGAGATCGAGACGAAGGATGTGCTGACTGACAGGCAGGTAAAGGATGATGCAGGCCGCTACAGCGTGGACCAGTAGGGTGAGGGTTCTCATGGCCGAATGGGGCCCGCAAGCAGTATTCCTGCAAAGTGACCCATTACAGTAAAGCCGGCGCAGAGATTTCTCAAGATGCCAAGATCAGCAGTAAGGCAGGTGAGTGTCTGCAATGCCTGGAATCACCTCCGCTCCACCCGAGCCCAAAGCAAGGAAGCTATACTGAACCTTTATCAATGCAGCCTTGAGGGAGGATGTGAAGGCGTTAGAGAGGGTGCACAAAATATTCACGGCAATGGTTCCAGGGATGAGGGAATTCATAGCTTGGGGAAGTCTACATAATAGGTGAGACTGAAGAACACAGGAAGAGGCCGAGGCCATTCAGCCGTTCAAGCTTGTTCCACCATTCTGTTATATAAATCTAAATCTCTACCATTACTCTATTTTACGCCTCGGTTCAGTAACCATCAATAACCTTATGTTCACCCAAATGGTTAGCACTCAGAGACAGACATGAGGGAGAAAGAGAGAGAGACAGAGAGAGAGACCGAGAACGAGATAGATTGAGAGAGAGAGAAATAGAGAAAGAGACAGACAGAAAGAGAAAGAGACAGACAGACAGAGAGATAGAGACAGAGAGAGATACAGTGACAGACACACGGAGAAAGAGACAGAGAGAGAGAGACAGAGAAAGAGTTGGAGAGAAAAACAGAGAGCAACAGAGAGAGAGAAACAGAGAAAGAGACAGAGAGAAAGAGAGAGACACACAGATACAAAGAGAGAGGGAGAGAAAGAAATAGAGAAAGAGGCAGACAGAAAGAAAAAGAGAGAGACAGACAGAGAGATAGAGACAGAGAGAGACACAGAGACAGACATACACAGAGAGAGAGAGAGACAGACAGACAGAGAAAGAGAGACAGAGAGAGAGACAGAGAGAGAGAAACAAAAAGAGAGACAGAGAGACAAGGAGAGAGAGAGAGAGACAGAGACAGGAAGAGAGGCAGAGACAGATGAGTGACAGATCGAGAGAAGCAGAGACAACGGGAAAGACAGCAACAGGGAATGAGAGAGAGAGAGGCAGAGAGAGACAGAAGCACAGAGACAGAAACAGAGACAGAGAGAAAAGGAGAGAAAGAGAGAGACAGAGAGAGTGAGAGAGAGACATGCAGAGAGAAACACATGGTCAAAGAGAGAGAGACTGAGAGAGAGACAGAGAGAGAGAGACAGGAAATGAAAGAGAGGGACAGAGAGAGAGAGGCAGAGAGACAGTGGGAAAGACAGAGACAGTGAGAGGGAGAAGCAGAGACAGAGACCGAGAGACACACAGAGAGACAGGGAATCAGAGACAGAGAGAAAATGAGAGAAATAGAGAGAGAGAAAGAGACAGAGAGAGACACACAGAGAAACAGAAAGACAGAGACAGAGAAAGAGAGAAAAGGAGAGAAATATAGAGAGATAGAGAGAGACAGAGACAGAGAGAGAGACTGAGAGTGAGACAGGAAGAGAAACAGAGACAGAGAGAGTGGTGACAGAGACAAAGAGAGACACACAGATAGACATGGAAACAGAGACAGAGAGAAAAGGAGAAAGAGAGACAGACAGACAGACAGAGAGCGTAAGACAGACAGCGAAAGACAGGCAGAGACAGTGAGAGAGACACAGACCGAGAGAAAGAGAGACAGAGAGAGGCAGAGAGACAGCGCAAAAGACAGAGAGAGAGAGAAAGAGATTGAGAGAGACAGAGAGAGAGACGTGATAGAGAGACAGAGAGAGACAGTGACAGAGAGACAGAAACAGAGAGAAAGAGAGGCAGGGACAGGGAAAGCCAGAGACAGAAAGACAGAGAGAAAGAGAGAAAGATAGATAGATAGAGAGAGAAACAGACAGACAGAGAAAGAGATACAGAGAGAGAGAGACCGAGACAGAGAGAGAGAAACAAAGAGAGAGACAGAGAGACAAGGAGGGAGAGAGAGACAGGAAGAGAGATAGAGACAAATGTGTGACAGATCGAGAGAGGCAGAGACAACAGGAAAGACAGAGACAGTGAATGAGAGAGAGAGAGGCAGACAGAGACAGAAACAGAGAGACAGAAACAGAGAGAAAAGGAGAGAAAGAGAGAGACAGAAACAGAGAGAGACACATGGTCAAAGAGAGACAGACTGAGAGAGAGACAGAGAGAGAGAGAGACAGGAAAGGAAAGAGAGAGGCAGAGAGACAGTGGGAAAGACAGAGACAGGGAGAGAGAGAAGCAGAGACAGAGACAGAGAGACACAGAGAGAAATAGAAAAACTGAGACAGAGACAGACAGAAAAGGAGAGAAATAAAGTGAGATAGACAGAGACAGAGACGGAGACAGAGAGAAAGAGAGACACGGACAGAGAGATAGAGAGAAAGACAGAGACAGAGGGAGAGACACATACACAGAGAAATAGAGATAGAGAGAGAGACTGAAAGAGAGACAGGAACAGAAATAGAGACAGAGAGATTGACAGAGGCAGAGAGAGACACACAGATAGACATGGAAACAGAGACAGAGAGAAAAGGAGAAAGAGAGACAGACAGACAGACAGAGTAAGACAGACAGAGAAAGACAGGCAGAGACAGTGAGAGAGACACAGAACGAGAGAAAGAGAGAAAGACAGAGACAGAGAGAGGCAGAGAGACAGCGGGAAAGACAGAGAGAAAGAGAGAAAGCGATTGAGAGAGACAGAGAGAGACGAGATGGAGAGACAGAGATAGACAGTGACAGAGAGACAGAAACAGAGAGAAAGTGAGGCAGAGACAGGGAAAGCCAGAGACAGAAAGACAGAGAGACAGAGCGAAAGAGAGAAAGATAGATAGAGAGAGAGAGAGAGACAGAAAGAAAGACATAGAAAGAGAGACAGAGAGAGAGAGAGACTAAGAGAGAGAGAAACAAAGAGAGAGACAGAGAGACAAGGGGAGAGAGAGAGAGAGAGACAGGAAGAGAGATAGAGACAAATGTGTTTCAGATCGAGAGAGGCAGAGACAACGGGAAAGACAGAGACAGTGAATGAGAGAGAGTGAGGCAGAGAGAGACAGAAACAGAGAGACAGAAACAGAGACAGAGAGAAAAGGAGAGAAAGAGAGAGACACATGCAGAGAGAGACACATGGTCAAAGGGAGAGAGACTGAGAGAGAGACAGAGAGAGAGAGAGAGATAGGAAAGGAAAGAAAGAGACAGAGAGAGAGGCAGAGAGACAGTGGGAAAGACAGAGACAGTGAGAGAGAGAAGCAGAGACAGAGACAGAGAGAAACAGAGAGACAGAAACAGAGACAGGGAGAACAGGAGAGATAGAGAGAGACACATAAAGAGAGAGACTCATGGTCAAAGAGAGAGAGACTGAGAGAGAGACACTGAGTGAGAGAGAGACAGGATAGGCAGGAGAGAGAAACAGATAGAGGCAGAAAGACAGTGCGAAAGACAGAGACAGTGAGAGAGAGAAGCAGAGACAGAGACAGAGAGACACACATAGAGACAGGGAAACAGAGACAGAGAGAACATGAGACAAATAGAGAGAGACAGAGAGAGACAGAGAGAGACACACAGAGAAGCAGAAAGACAGAGACAGAGACAGAGAGAAAAGGAGAGAAATAAAGAGAGATAGAGAGAGACAGAGACAGAGACAGAGAGAAAGAAAGAAACCGACAGAGAGAAAGAGAGAAAGACAGAGAGAGACACACACACAAAGAGAAACAGAGACAGAGAGAGAGACTGAGACATAGAGAGACACACAGAGAGACATGCAAACTGAGACAGAGAGAAAAGGAGAAAGAGAGACAGACAGACAGACAGACAGACAGAGAAAGACAGACAGAGAAAGACATGCAGAGACAGTGAGAGAGACACAGACCGAGAGAAAGAGAGACAGAGAGGCAGAGAGACAGTGGGAAAGACAGAGAGAAAGAAAGAGATTGAGAGATTCAGAGAGAAACGAGATAGAGAGACAGAGAGAGACAGTGACAGAGAGACGGAAACAAAGTGATTGAGAGGCAGAGACAGGGAGAGCCAGAGACAGAAAGACAGAGAGACAGAGAGAAAGAGAGAAAGATAGATTGTTAGATAGAGATAGAGATAGAGAGAGAGAGAGAGAGACGGGAAGAGAAAGAGACGGAGAGAGAGAGACACACACACATACACACAGAGACAGAACGAGAGAGAGGCAGAAAGACAGCGGGAAAGTGAGTGAGTGAGAGAGACAGAGACAGTGAGTCAGAGACAGAGAGACACACTGAGAGGCAGAGAAACGGAGACAGTGAGAAAAGGAGAGAAAGGAAGAGAGAGAGATAGAGAACGAGAGACAGAGACACAGAGAGAGTTAGACACAAACAGAGAGAAAGACAGAGACACAGAGTGGCAGAGAGACAGAGGGAAAGACAGCGACAGAGAGAGAGAGAGACAGAGATTGAGAGAGACAGACAGAAAGATCGACAGGGAGACAGAAACAGAGAGAAAAAGAGAGATAGACAGAGAGAGACAGACAGACAGAGACAAAGACAGAGAGACAGACACAGAGAGAGAGGGAGAGAGGGAGAGAGAAGAGAAGCAAAAGAGAGGCAGAGAGAGAGAGAGCGACAGAGAGAGAGAGAGGCACTGAGACAGCGGGAAAGACAGAGACAGTGAGAAAGAGAGAAAGAAAGATAGAGAGAGAGAGAGACAGAAAGAAAGACATAGAAAGAGAGACAGAGACAGAGAGAGACTAAGAGAGAGAGAAACAAAGAGAGAGACAGAGAGACAAGGGGAGAGAGAGAGACAGAGACAGGAAGAGAGATAGAGACAAATGTGTGACAGATCGAGAGAGGCAGAGACAACGGGAAAGACAGAGACAGTGAATGAGAGAGAGTGAGGCAGAGAGAGACAGAAACAGAGTGACAGAAACAGAGACAAAGAGAAAAGGAGAGAAAGAGAGAGACACATGCAGAGAGAGACACATGGTCAAAGGGAGAGAGACTGAGAGAGAGACAGAGAGAGAGAGAGAGACAGGAAAGGAAAGAAAGAGACAGAGAGAGAGGCAGAGAGACAGTGGGAAAGACAGAGACAGTGAGAGAGAGAAGCAGAGACAGAGACAGAGAGAAACAGAGAGACAGAAACAGAGACAGAGAGAACAGGAGAGATAGAGAGAGACACATAAAGAGAGAGACTCATGGTCAAAGAGAGAGAGACTGAGAGAGAGACACTGAGTGAGAGATAGACAGGATAGGCAGGAGAGAGAAAGAGAGAGAGGCAGAAAGACAGTGCGAAAGACAGAGACAGTGAGAGAGAGAAGCAGAGACAGAGACAGAGAGACACACATAGAGACAGGGAAACAGAGACAGAGAGAAAATGAGAGAAATGGAGAGAGACAGAGAGAGACAGAGAGAGACACACAGAGAAGCAGAAAGACAGAGACAGAGACAGAGAGAAAAGGAGAGAAATAAAGAGAGATAGAGAGAGACAGAGACAGAGACAGAGAGAAAGAAAGAAACCGACAGAGAGAAAGACAGAAAGACAGAGAGAGAGACACACGCACAAAGAGAAACAGAGACAGAGAGAGAGACTGAGACAGAGAGAGACACACAGAGAGACATGCAAACTGAGACAGAGAGAAAAGGAGAAGGAGAGACAGACAGACAGACAGACAGAGAAAGACAGACAGAGAAAGACATGCAGAGACTGTGAGAGAGCCACAGACCGAGAGAAAGAGAGACAGAGAGAGGCAGAGAGACAGTGGGAAAGACAGAGAGAAAGAAAGAGATTGAGAGATTCAGAGAGAAACGAGATAGAGAGACAGAGAGAGACAGTGACAGAGAGACGGAAACAAAGTGATTGAGAGGCAGAGACAGGGAGAGCCAGAGACAGAAAGACAGAGAGACAGAGAGACAGAGAGAAAGAGAGAAAGATAGATTGTTAGATAGAGATAGAGATAGAGAGAGAGAGAGAGAGACGGGAAGAGAAAGAGACGGAGTGAGAGAGACACACACACATACACACAGAGACAGAACGAGAGAGAGGCAGAAAGACAGCGGGAAAGTGAATGAGTGAGAGAGACAGAGACAGTGAGTCAGAGACAGAGAGACACACTGAGAGGCAGAGAAACGGAGACAGTGAGAAAAGGAGAGAAAGGAAGAGAGAGAGATATAGAACGAGAGACAGAGACACAGAGAGAGTTAGACACAAACAGAGAGAAAGACAGAGACACAGAGTGGCAGAGAGACAGAGGGAAAGACAGCGACAGAGAGAGAGAGACAGAGATTGAGAGAGACAGACAGAAAGAGAGACAGGGAGACAGAAACAGAGAGAAAAAGAGAGATAGACAGAGAGAGACAGACAGACAGAGACAAAGACAGAGAGACATACACAGAGAGAGAGGGAGAGAGGGAGAGAGAAGAGAAGCAAAAGAGAGGCAGAGAGAGAGAGAGCGACAGAGAGAGAGAGAGAGGCACTGAGACAGCGGGAAAGACAGAGACAGTGAGAAAGAGAGACAGAAAGAAACAGAGATAGAGACAGGCAGAGAAAGAGGGACAGAGACAGAGAGACAGAGATAAAAGGGTTAAGACAGAGATGGAGATAAGAAGAGAATGAGAGACAGAGAGAGACACACAGAGACTGAGAGAGAGAGAGGTAGAAAGAAAGAAATCGAGAAAGGGACAGCCAGAAATAGAGACAGACAGAGACAGAGACAAGGCGAGAAAGAGAGACAGAGCTAGAGTGTGCCATAGTGAGAGAGGCAGAGAGAGAGAAGAGAGAGAGACAGAGAGAAAGAGAAAAACAGAGACACAGCGAGAGACAGGAAGAGAAAGAGAGACCGAAAGAGAGAGAGAGACAGTCAGAGAGAAAGACTCAGATAGATAGAGATAGAGAGAGACTAGGAGAGAGAGAGAGAGAAAGAGAGACAGAGACAGACAGAGAGAAACACAGGGACAGAGAGAGACGGGGGTGGGGGTGAGAGAGGAGAGAGAGACAGGGAGAGAAAGAGAGACAGAAGCCTGGATGCAATGCACAAATCTCAGAGTGAAGAAGTTTCTCCCACTTTATGTTCTTGGTGTGATATGAAAACTGTGTTTCATGCACAAATAATTGAAGTTATTTTTCTCTTTTAAATTTCTTGCCGGCGTATGTGACGGAATGTACATAATGATTAAGTTGGATTTTAGGGCGTGACTATGGTCTTTCTTGTCTGTCTTTCAGTGGAGCGGATACAGAGGCAACAGATTGTGGTATGAGAATTACCAGGACACTTTGCTGAAGTGTAAAACGGACCCACTTCTCTATTCTGTAAACTTCAATCCTCTCCAGGTTTTGGGCCTCAGTGAGGCACATTCCCCAGACATAGTGTGAATCACTGAACCCAGTCCATGTCACTGTGCATGTGAATCGACAGTGAAACCACACTATTAGCACCACTGTCTCGACTGCAATCCATCTAGATCCTGCACCAAGGAGTCCTGAATCGCCCCTACCCTCTCACATGAGGACAGAATGAGCGATAGAGAAGGAGAATGAGAGAGATGTACCTATAGAGTAATAGAGAGAGTGTGAGGGGTGGAGGGACAGAGAGCGAGAAAGAAAAAGACAGAGAGAGATATACAGAAAGTAAGACAAAGAGCTAGAGTGACAAAACCAGTGAGGGAAATGCTGAGACAGTTGGAGACAGTGAGAGAAAGGGATAGCTAAGGATAAGTTGTGTGTGTGAGAGAGAGTGAGAGATAAAAAGAGAGAGAGATGGATAAACATAGAGTGACAGATACAGACAGAGAGAGAGAGAGAGAGTCTGGGGAGATAAAATGAGAGAGAAAGGCAATTCGACAGAAATAAAGTGAAATTGAGATACGAGGGATGAACAGAGAGAGAGTGTGTCTGTATTACATACATTAAGAAGAAACAGTTTTGGGCAATGAAAGAGAGACAGGGTGAGAAAGGAAGATTGAGGCAGTTAGAGAGAGGAAGAGAAAGAGAGAGAGAGAGAAGCATTTAAGGGAAAGACAGACAGACACAGAGACACAGAGAGAGGGAGACAGGAACAGACAGAGAGAGAACCTAAGAGAGAGAAATAGACAGAGAGAACATGTGGGAGAGACGGTGATAGTGGGAGAGACAGGGAGAGAGAGGAGAGTACAACGGAGAGGCAGAGTGACACAGAGACACAGACAGAGAAAGGAACACATAGACAAAAAGAAAGAAAGCGAGAGACAGAGAGAGAAAGAGAGAGAGAGAGAGAGAGAGAGAGAGGGGAGCGTTTAATAGAGACAGAGAGAGAGCCCTACTCCCCCACCCTTTCCTCATTACCTTGCAAAATTTACTCTTTCAAGTCTTAATCCAATTGTCCACTTTTTCAGGCATTGCTTTCCAGATGACAGCAACGCTCTGAGTTTAAGAAAAACTCACCCTTTCCTCTGGATCTTTTTAAATGCCATGAAATGTGTTTCCACTGACTCGAAATCCTTCCCAGGGCATTGTGTAAGAAATATTCCATGACTGACTCAATCTTTTTCCTTCCTTTTTTTCCCCTTCCAGATTTCGGGAAAGTTGACGAAAAGTTTCGATTAACTAAGCCGGGGCCAAAAACTCTGCAACACGGCACTCGTCACAACATATCCTGAAAAAATATAGGAAAGGAGGAGGAGGCTATTGGGTCATATCCCTATCATTGATATGTTGTCATTTTCTATTGGTTAATAACAGTTTGGCAACTGGCAAAACCCATTAGGTCTTTTAGAGGATTTGGATTATAACATAATTAAAATTTATGTCTCAATTTCTATTCAATTCATTTAACCACTTGTCAGCTGGTTAGCTGAGCTGGTTAAGCTACTTTAACTATTTGAGATGTCTCCTGTCCATCTTTGACCCGTTTGCACACTGAGCTTTATTTCTTTAAGTTGAGCTTCTTCATGATGCACCCTTCTCTCTCTTGTGACATCAAGCAGGCTAATAAAAAGATCTGTGGAAATGGTACGCTGTGGTTTTAACTCTGCTTTTCGCACCTTTGCACAACATTTCACCAGGCATTGCAGTTCGCCAGCTCGCAGGAGAAAATACAAAACAGATACTGAGCTGAAAACAACATGAGAAACACACAGCAGGAACAGAGTCGAAAGGGGCTCCTGAGGATGGGAGGAAATAACACGGCGGGCACATCAGCATTTTGGAGGAGTTTAGGATGGAGGGTCAATAGGGAATGTTAACAAGGGATGCTGGGTGGGTGCCCAGCACAGCTTTTTGTTTGACCGACTGGCTTGCCCAGTCATTTCAGAGTCAGCCACATTGTTGCAGGAATGGAGTCACCTTTTAGGCCAGGCCGGTTAAAGATGACAGATTTCCTACTCTCAGTGAGAGATGGGTTTTTCAGGCAATCCAGTAGTTTCATGCTCACCATGACTGAGACCAGCTTTTTATCATTTTTTAAATTCGTTCATAGGATGTGGGCGTCGCTGGCCAGGCCAGCATTTATTGCCCATCTCTAATTGCCCTTGAGAAGGTGGTGGTGAGCTGCCTTCTTGAACCACTGCAGTCCACGTGGGGTAGTTACATCCACAGTGCTGTTAGGAAGGGAGTTCCAGGATTTTGACCCTGCGACAGTGAAGGAACGGCGATATAGTTCCAAGTCAGGATGGTGTGTGACTTGGAGGGGAGCTTGCAGGTGGTGGTGTCCCGATGCATCTGCTGCCCTTGTCATTCTAGTTGGTAGAGGTCGCGAGTTTGGAAGGTGCTGTCTAAGGAGTCTTTGTGCATTGCTGCAGTGCATCTTGTAGATGGTACACGCTGCTGCCACTGTGTGTCGGTGGTGGAGGGAGTGTATGTTTATCTAACTAAGTGAACTTACATTATCCACCTTGCTGGGATTCGAATTCACGTCACCAAGTTATTAGCCCAGGCCTTTAGATTACTAGCCCAGTAACGTAACACTTTGCGACCTTACACTTCAACCTTCTTTTGAGCCTCAGCCCTAGGAGTGGAAAATACAAATGTGGGCGGGTTTCTACGTGTGATTCACTCACTGTTAAACCCACACACCAGCCTGTTTTTCTTTCTTAAGCTGTTTAAACGTTTGCAGCTGCACTCTGATAACCGCACATCCTGACTGCGTGTTTCCTGTCTCTGTGTCTCTCTGTATAATTCGATTCTGCTGCTGTGTTGTTCTGACAAAGTCTTTCCACAAAAAAACAAGGAAAGAAAGCAGTACCGAGGAATTTGCAGGTAGTTAGGGCGACGAATTGAATTAACAGGGGAGATAGGAGGAGTTGCACTAGCTGGGTTGATCTTGTAGAGAGCTGGAATTGACTCGATGGGCCAAATGGCCTCCTTCTGTAGTGTAACCAGTCTCTGATTCTATGATAGAAACCCTGTGGTCGGAGAATCTGAAAATATATTTGATCAGTCAATCAAGTGTGAAGGAAATGCAACACCCAACATGTTTACATTGCTGACTCTTTATTCCCTCAGGTATAGAAGATTAAACGGTGATCTGACTGAGGTGTTTAAAATGACTGAATGTGTTGATAGAATAGATAGAGATAAACTATATCCTGTTGTTGGGGGCGGGGCACGGGGGCAGAACAAGTTGGTTTAAACCCAAACATCGAGCCAGGCTATTCAGGAGTGATGTCAGGAAGCATTTCTTCACACAAAGGGACGTGGAAATCTGTTTCCTGTGTGCAGATTAGTGTTTGTAAGGTCAATAAAATTTTGCACGAATGGTGTGGTAGTGATTCCTTTAGAAGAACAACACTTTATCTTTAAGACAAGCAGTTAAACTATAAATGCATGTGCCAGAGTAGCATTTACCCCCACATCACGGTATTGTTTTTCATTACACCTCTGTTCATTATCAGAATGTCTATTGCACCATCTCTCTTTCTCTCTCTCTCTGTCTCTCTGTTTCTCTGAATCTATTTATCTATCTATCTATCTATCTATCTATCTATCTATCTATCTATCTATCTATCTATCTATCTATCTATCTATCTATCTGCCTGTCTATCTGTCTGTCTATCTATCTATCTGTCTGTCTGTCTATCTATCTGTCTATCTATCTATCTGTCTGTCTGTCTATCTATCTATCTGTCTCCCTCCCTATCTGTCTGTCTATGGCTATCTAATTATCTGTCTGTCTACCTATTTCACTCTCTATATAGAATCTTTATCCATCAATATTTATCTACAAATCTATCTGTTGATCCCTCTGTCTATCTATTCTCTAAACCACCTGTAGAACTCCCAATTCATTTCTTTCACTCTCTCTATCCAGTTATTTATCGATCTGTCTAGCCATCTCTCTATCAATCTGTCTATCTATTTCTCTATCTATTGATCCCTTTATCCAACTGTATCTCTATCTATCTTATATGCCTATATATATATCTATACCTGCATTGCTCGATCTTTCTATTTAGTTCTCTATCATTATCTACCCACATATCACTCGATCTATCTATTGCTCTCTCCATCCATCACTTTCTTTCTTTATATCCAACTATCTACCTATCCATTTATTCCAACAGTTCATCTATCCATTTATTCATAACTTTCTTTAGCTAACTATTTACCCATCACTCTGTCTATCTATTGATACCTCTATCCATCTATTTCGTTATATCCATCTATCTCTTCATCTCGATTTCTCTCCCTGTATCTCCCTCTCTATCTATTGATATCTCTATCTATTGACTTTTCTATCCATCTATATCTCCTATATGTCTATATAGGTCTATATGATCTGATATGATATGCCTATATATGTCTCTAGAGATCGATCTTTCTATCTAACGCCCTATCTCTCTATTAGTATCTATCTATCTACCACTTTATCAATTAATGTCTCCATACAACTCTCTTTATATCTATCAATAGCTTTCTATATTTATATCTATCTATCAATCCCTTTCTACCTATCAGTCAATCCTTGTCTATCTATCCATCTAACTCTCTATCCGTCTATCCATCTATCTATCTATTTTTCTGTGCACCAGATTGACATTGGACTCTCATTGACAGGTCCTGCATATAAGATCACAGACAGCAGGTGGCAGCAGAGATCAACATTTCATCCAATTCCATCATCCTGAGCTCCAGTGAGAAAGACAGAATGGAGGAAGGACAGGGGGCAGGAAAAAAGAAAGTTTGTTTGGGTGAAAAAGGGGGAAAAAAGAGATTGAAAGAACGTGACGAGAAAAGAGAGAAGAACTGCAAGAGAAATCCAAGGAAGGAGAAGAGTTTAGGAAAAAGGGGGCGGGAAGGAATGAGAAAGTAGAGAAAGAAAAAGAGAAGGGAAAGAAAATGGAGAGAAGAAATCAGAACAAGAAAGAAAGACAGAGAGGAAGAGAGATAGAGAGAAAGAAAGATAAACAATGAAGGAGAGGAGTAGATTGAAAGGAATGACAAAAGATAGAAAATTGGTCGATACAATAACAGAAAGTTTGATTGGATGAAATAAAAAAATTGATGGAAGAGAAGAATTAAAGAAAGGATAAAAGAATGATGGGGAGGAAGAAAGATAATTAAAATAAGGAACTGAAGACTGAAAGCATAACTAAATGAATGATATAAAAATGCTGAAGAAGGAAATTCAGCTGCAATAGGCATCACAGACTTTGCTGCACTGACCCAGCAGCCACATTTCCTCTGCATGAAGGGGGCAGGTGCACGGGGCCCAGAGACAGCGTCTCACCCAGTAGGAAATGAGACAAACATGGGCTCAATCTGCCAGCCTCTGAGCGGAGAGCACAGCAACAATAACAGGTGGCACTTTCCGTTAAACCACAGGGTGAAACTCGGGCGCAATGACCTACTTTACAAACCGTGCAGCGCGCCTGCATGCAGAAAGCTGAGCTGCACCATTTGAAAGTTCACATCCCACGGCCTCCGTTTGATATCTTTCCGTGCAGCTGCACAATGTTATATTCCAGCTCCAGTCTTGTTTTGAGTTAATATTTTCCGGAGGAAATGACACTGTAACCGAATTTTAAAGTCACAGCTCATTATCGCTCCGGTTCACTCAAGCAGACAATCACTTTAACAAGCCAAATCTTTACCCACATACAGTATGTAAGATTTCAGTGAACGTTTGGCCGACTCTGCTCTGTCTCATTGATATTTTCCAGTGTTACTGCTGAAATTTTGCATTTAGGGTTGTTTTTTTTATATATGGAGAATTGGAACGGGGAGTGAGCAAGTACTGGGAAAAAAGGGGAAGGGATGTGATTCGAGACCAGATTGTGTGTGTGAGAGAATGAGCTAGGGAGAGCTGGGGAGAGAGACAAAGAGAGAGAGAGGGTGAGGGGAAGAGGGGGCAAGGGAGCGAGAGAGAGAGATAAACAAACAGAGGGGGCAAGATATGGAGAGAGAGAAAGACAGAGGGAAAGAGAGGGGAAGGGATGGAGAGAGAGAAAGACAGAGGGAAAGAGAAGGGAAGCGATGGAGAGAGAGAAAGACAGAGGGAAAGAGAGGGGAAGGGATGGAGAGAGACAAATAGACAGACAGGATAGAATATGGAGAGAAAGACAGGCAGCGAGAGAGAGAGAGAGAGGGTTACAGAGAGACAGAAAGGCAGACAATGAAAAATACTGAGGAGTCAGCAACTTGGAAAACGGTAAGCGAGGTGATAGAGAGAGAGGGGGAGGGGAGAGAGAGAGACAAACATGATGAGGGATGGGGAATTAAGCAGGCAGCGCACAGGAAGAGGAAGAAATGAGATAGAAAGGAAAAGAGGTAGGGGAATGGCTGTATAAGAGATACAGAGAGAAAGAAGGGATAAATGAATGATACAGGGAGAGAAAAATAGAAAGAGAGAGGGAGAATGATAGTGGGGAATAGAAAAGGAGAGAAAGATGCAGGGCATAGAGAAAGGCAGGGGACGTATAGAGACAGAGAACTGGTGAGATAGAGAGACCAGGAGCTAGAATAGTGGGTAGATAGAGCTGACAAAAAAGAGTTTCCGATTACCAAAAATGCAACGCTTGTAGCCTTCTAAAGCTGGTTTAAAGATTGACTCGATATCTACGTACATCAATCAGCCTGATAATGAAGGTATCTTTCAATGTCTGTAGCCAGTGAGAATGGGTTCATATTCCTGAGATGCAGGTCAGAGTGCACTGTTAGGCATCAGGAAAGAATGAACAGGCTGGGACACTTTTCTGTTGAATGAAGAAAGCTGAGGGCTGAACTGATAGACGTCTTTAGGCTTACGAAGGGGTTTGATAGGGGAGATGGGGCCATAAATATAAGACACATCACTATTGAATCCAATCAGGAGAGACTTCTTTAACCAGAGAGTGGTGGGAATGTGGAACTCGCTACCACTGTAAGAAGAATAGCATCGATGCCTTTAAGGGGAAGTTGGGAAAGCACTTAAAAGAGAACGGAATGGAAGGAGATGTGCTGAGGTGAGATGAAGCGTGGGTGGGAGGAGGCTCATGTGGAGCTGAAACACTGGCATGGACCAGACGGGCTGAATGGCCTGTTTCTGTGCTGAAATCTCTATGGAGCTGGGGTGCAGTTCAGACAAGGTCTCACTGAATGGCAGAACAGATGTGAGGATCAAAATGGCCCCCCTCTTGTTCCTAGGTTTCTATGAACACAGCCTGGGTCTGGTGCAGTTAAACACAGAGGTGACTGGCTCGATCCCTCCCCAACAGCATTCCTCAGTAACCCCATAGGGCAGAAGGGAGACAGCAGCCACCTGTCATTACCCATCTCCCACGTGGACAATCCCTTGGCGACTGTGAGCGCCATTGCCCGCTCGGAGCAAACCATTTACAAAGGAGGGGTGCAGCGTCCTGGGTGCCAAAGCCGGGGATGAAATTGCCCAAATCTAGAACAGTCTGGTAAAGCACTCATCGGTGAAATTGCTTGGAAGGACAGCATTGTGGTAGGAATGGGCTGGGCTCATAATCCCAAGATATGAGTTCAAATCCCATCATGGTAGCTGGGGAATTTCAATTCAGCTAATTAGCTCAAAATGTGCAATAAATAGCTAACATCAGCAATGGCGACCTTGAAACTGCGAGGGATTTGTATCAAACTCCATTTGGTTAACTCATGTTATTAGGGACAGAAATCTGCAACCGTTACCCGGCCTGGCCTACATGCAACTCCAGACCCACAGCAATGTGGTTGACTCATAACCGCTCTCTGAAATTGCCTAGAAAGACATTCATTTGTATTCAGGAAAGTAGTTCATCGCCACCTTCTCAGTGGCTGTCAGGGATGGGTTACACATAGCAACAGGGAAACAGGAGACTATTTAGCCCACTCGAAGCTGCCACGTAGAGCGAGGAAGCGATTCTGCCCTCTCACGCCTGTTGCATAGAATTGGGTGGAGGAGGTCATTCAAACCAGGAGAGCCTGTTGCATTGCAACAGGAGGAGTCCAATTCAGCCCCTCGAGCCTATTACATAGGCATAGTGTGAGGAGTCCATTAAACCCCGGCACATGTTCCGCCATTCAATTAGATCATGGAAGATCTGCACACCCACCCTATTTCCCCATCTTTGCTCAATATCCCTTGATCCCGTTACCCAATAAAATTCATCTAATGTCTACCTGCATATTTTAATGTTGTTTGGAAATGTTGTGCCAAGCGCGTGGGGTAAAACTGAAATAATAGTAGAGAGAAACGGTTTTCTTTGTCGAAATATTCTATTTATTTCTTAACCAGTGAACAAGAAAAGAAAAAAAATGTAGAAGATCACAAGCGAGCTGTCGATACTGGATCCACTGAGAACCCCACGACAAATAATGGACAATTATGAGCGCATTTTCCATCTGCAATCGATGAGGTGTCTGATACAAATAGTAATAACATTTCTGCATTAACAGAAAAGGGAAAAAAGACATTAATAGTTGCACCAAACAGAACTTGAAGTTACAATTTGTTTACTACTGCTTAATATTATACACAGCTTTACGAGAATTGCACGGAATGAGGGACTTAAGTTTCATGGAGAGATCAGCAAAGCTGGAATTGATCGCCTTGGCATTAACAACTGGCTTTTTCAAAGAGCTAGCACTTGCACGATGGGCCAAGTGGCCTCCTTTCGTCCTGTAAGGTTGTATGTTTCTTTATAACGTTTCAAACAACACAGACTAACAATTAATAAACAGACAAAATAAACTGGAAAAAAAGTTTGCACGTTTCTCAAAGCTTCACCTCCTGAGACAACAGGAATTTAATACATTGACGAGAATATGAAAGGACTTATTCTAGTGGAAAAGACAGACTGGGGCTTAAAATTTCCTCTGTTCGTTTCCCGCAGTGGTGATGGGTATTTAGGGTTGTCCGCCAAAGTTACGCGGGTACAGCGGGAGTGGTTTAGACGAAATTCACCCCCGAGATATTCACAATAATCGTATTTTCTCTCCCCTTGCTCCCTCGTGTGTTCTGCTGCTTATCCATCTTTTGAGTTCATTAATTTGCGACGATCAGTCAAACCTTTTGCTGTAAGACGTCTGGTATATGATAAAAAAAAGAGGGCGTTATTATCGTCATGGAATTATGGACTGATACAGAACAGAAGGAGGCCATTCGTCCCGCGTGCCTATACTGGCATTTTGAAAGAGCTGTCCAATTAGTCCCATTTCACAGTTCTTTCCCCTATAGCCCTGAGACTATTCCCTCCCCCACTACCTCCACCCCCTCAACCAAGTATTCATCCAATTCCCTCTTGAAAGTTGCTACTAAATCAGCTTCCACCGCCCTTTCAGCCAGTGCATTCTCAACCACAACAACTCGCTGGCTCAAAATATATTTCTCACCTGCCCCTCTGCTCCCTTGGCTAATCACCTTACAGCTGTGTCCTTGGTTGGGCAATCCTGCTGCCTCTTTGAAGCTGTTACCCCATTCGTTGTCCTATCCAAACCCTTCATCATTGTGCACACCTCTATTAAATCTCTCCTTAACCTTCCCTGATCCAAGGAGAACAATCCCAACTTCTGTATTCTCCTCACATCACTGAGGTCCCTCAACACTGATACCGTTCAAGTAAATCGCCCCTTCACCCTCTCCAATGACTCGACATCACTGTCCTGACCAGATCATCATGTGCATGAATAATCGAGACGAACCATGCACATGCTCTTTCCTGCTCATGCATTCCTAACCTTGCATATAAAGTCTTGTAAAATCACAATAAGTTCAATTATTTTCCAAGGGAAATTCCAGAACATTGACAATTGTGTTCAACTGGATTAAATTGGTTGGTTAGTGTTGTGGGCGCAGGAATGAATGGAAAGTGAATTGGTGTATTCCATCTGCGTGCAATAGGAATGCAAAACGTGGGCTCGTGAATATCGGATAGTCACTCGTAATTTCAGTCTGGAATTCAGGAGAAACTTCTTTACCCAGTTTCACCATTACAATACCTATGTTAAGAACTTCAGTAAGTTTAATCTTACCTTAGTTTTCCAAGCAATTGTTGAGATGAAAATTGCATAAAAGATGCTTTTGCAGATGAGGATCAGGTATGTCAGTTTTGCTGTTGCCATGCTTTGGATTTTCGCCTCTGTAAAATAAATGTAACAGAAAATGTTGCAATCTCTGTTCTCTCAAGGCAAGAAATGCTACTGCGTGAAAATGTAATGTGTGTCAGTGAAGGAGCCCAATGTAAGGGTCGAGCTGCGAAAGCAGAACTGATCTCCCTTTGACGCAAGGAGCCCTGGGGTATTCCTTACTACAAATGGAGTTCTGCAATATGGCCGATCTGAATTGGGGCCGCTGTAACTTATGTGTCAGCTATGGCTCACGTATGTATCAGCTCTAGCTGAGTGGGTAACGCTCTCCTGTCTGAGTCGTACGATTGTGGGTTCATGCCCCAGTCCAAAGACATGAACCCCATAATCCAGACTGACTCTCCCAGTGCCAGTAGACAGCGTGTGTGCTGCACTGCAACTTTGGAGGAACCTTCTTTGAGATGATGTGCTGAACTAATTTAACCTCTGGGAAGTGGAACTGTTCCTCTTATCTCCACGCCAGATTCACACTATGAACTCCCAAGGAATTGTAAGTTTTAAGACAGGTGTACACAGCTCCCTCCCCTCCCATCCCCAGGCGTCCCCTCTCCCTCATCACAGGGCAACATATTTCCCTGAGGTCGTGAACCCAAGAGGACCGTGAGGTTATATCATTCGACTAGGCTGGTCTCGAAATTCCAACGGCCTTTCTCTCCCAGAGGAGTTTTCTCATAAACTCGTTGTGCATGATAGTATGTATAACTGTAAAACTACAGCTTGGAAATGTTGAAATGAGTATATACATGAAATGTCTGACACAGTAATAATTCCAGAATTATTGGTGAATATTTTTTGAGTCATGGAGTCATTACAGCACAGAAAGAGGTCATTCGGCCCATCGAGTCCATGCAGGATCTCTATAGAGCAATCCAGTCAGTCCAGCTCTCCCCTTCCATCCCCATTTCCCTGCAATTTAATTACCCTCAACAGTCCGTCCAGTTTCCTTATGAAATCATTCATTATCTCCATTTTCACCACCCTCGTAGACAGTGACTTCCAGGTCATTACCATTCGCTGCATAAAACACTTCTTCCTCACATCCCCCACCCCCCCACTGCATATTTTTCCCAAAGCCTGAACACAGAGACCCCCCCCCCCAGTCCTTGTGCCAGCAACTCATGGGGACAACTTTTCTTTGTCTACCTATTGTAAACCTGTCATAATCTTGTACAACACTGTCAAATAGCCCCTCAATCTCCTTTTCTCCAAGGAGAACAACCCAGGTTCTCCAATGTAACTTTGTAGCTAAAATTCCTCATCTCTGGAACCATTGTGGTAAATCTCCTCTGCACCCTCTCAAGGACCTTCACCTCCTTTACAAAGTGTGGAGACCAGATACAGATAGAAGCAGATAGATATTCACCTTTACTTATACCGCACATTTCTGGGAAAAGAAAGAAAAATCAATAAACATTCAGCATCAGAATATTTTATGAAATCACTGTGTAAATGTAGATTATCACAATTGAGTCCCGCACTGTAGTCTAATATATTGAGAGTCATTTTAATTGAGTGTTTAACCATATCTTCCCCTTTACACTACAATATTGTTCTATTTCATGAATTATTTAATTTCTTCTTCTTCTTTCTTTTGGGCCTCCTTATCTCGAGAGACAATGGATACGCGCCTGGAGGTGGTCAGTGGTTTGTGAAGCAGCGCCTGGAGTGGCTATAAAGGCCAATTCTGGAGTGACAGGCTCTTCCACAGGTGCTGCAGAGAAATTTGTTTGTTGGGGCTGTTGCACAGTTGGCTCTCCCCTTGCGCCTCTGTCTTTTTTCCTGCCAACTACTAAGTCTCTTCGACTCGCCACAATTTAGCCCTGTCTTTATGGCTGCCCGCCAGCTCTGGCGAATGCTGGCAACTGACTCCCACGACTTGTGATCAATGTCACACGATTTCATGTCGCGTTTGCAGACGTCTTTATAACGGAGACATGGACGGCCGGTGGGTCTGATACCAGTGGCGAGCTCGCTGTACAATGTGTCTTTGGGGATCCTGCCATCTTCCATGCGGCTCACATGGCCAAGCCATCTCAAGCGCCGCTGACTCAGTAGTGTGTATAAGCTGGGGATGTTGGCCGCTTCAAGGACTTCTGTGTTGGAGATATAGTCCTGCCACCTGATGCCAAGTATTCTCCGAAGGCAGCGAAGATGGAATGAATTGAGACGTCGCTCTTGGCTGGCATACGTTGTCCAGGCCTCGCTGCCGTAGAGCAAGGTACTGAGGACACAGGCCTGATACACTCGGACTTTTGTGTTCCGTGTCAGTGCGCCATTTTCCCACACTCTCTTGGCCAGTCTGAACATAGCAGTGGAAGCCTTACCCATGCGCTTGTTGATTTCTGCATCTAGAGACAGGTTACTGGTGATAGTTGAGCCTAGGTAGGTGAACTCTTGAACCACTTCCAGAGCGTGGTCGCCCATATTGATGGATGGAGCATTTCTGACATCCTGCCCCATGATGTTCGTTTTCTTGAGGCTGATGGTTAGGCCAAATTCATTGCAGGCAGACGCAAACCTGTCGATGAGACTCTGCAGGCATTCTTCAGTGTGAAGAATTATTTAATTATTTATTGACTAACTGATACATCTACTTGCTTATTTGTACTTTCATAAGAGCACAGGTGCTATATAAATGCAACTTTCTGATTTCTGTGACGCTGAAATAAAATGGTATTGGTCTCACTAGTGTGCCTACCTGCTTTGACAGCTAATGTTGAACTGCTTGTTGCAGGCACTGATTCGTTAGTGTAGAGATCGACTCTGCACTCAACGTTCTTGGACCGAGCCCAATCTAGGGCGTCGAATCTCAGCCGGCTGCTGATGCTGTAAGATGTATTTTCTTTTGATAGGATGGCATTGAGATCAGTGTGAATGTTCGTGTCATTGGCATCTTTCTCCTTGCCATCGACAAGCCAGTGGATCTTGATGTTGTCGGGGTAGAAGTCGCTTACGAGGCAGACCACAGTGGCTTTTTTCTTTTCTCTAATCTCTTCGGGAGAGGGCTCAAAGACAGTAACTTTGGCAGGCCTAATCGTATCGTTTTCGCCTGCAGGAAAAGTAAATGGAGAGAATATGAATGAGTATGAAACCCGTCTTGAGAATTTTAAACCACCAAACAATATCAACCTTTCAATTCTAGCCAGAGCAGTCAATTTTGTGCCAACTCCAGAATAAACCTCTCTGTTTCCCGAACACCGATCAGTCATAAAACGAAGAATCAGTTTGCAACCTCGACCTGCTTTTGTACATTTTAACCCAAGGTGGCAGAAAATGATCATCTCAACCTCTTAGTCATTGAGGGAAGTACAAGTCTGTCTCATTATGAAAGAGGTTCTCCTGTCTATCTGAAAAGTGTCGTCCTGAACTCTGGGCCAGCCTGTTCTCAATAAAAAGGCTATCACTCACCTTGTCCCATTATCTAGAGCCCTTTCCTATCAGGGAGGTTATGGGGAACATTTCTAAAGCTCTGGTTAGGCCACAACTAGAGTTTTGCAGCCAGTTCTGACCACCACATTTGAGGAAGGTAGTGAGTGTCCTTGAGAGGGTGCAGAGGATATTTAACAGAATGGTTCCAGGGATGAAGGATTTTAGCTACAAGGTTAGGTTGGAGAAGCTGGGATTGTTCTGCTTGGAGCAAAGGAGATTGAGGGGAGATTTGATGGCAGCGTACAAGATTATGACGGATTTAGATAAGGTAGACAAAGAAAAGCTTCACCCATTAGTTGTTGGTACAAGGACCAGGAGAGACAGATTTCTGGTGCTGTGCAACAGATGCAGGGGGGTGTGAGGGGGGACATTTTTATGCCACGTGTGGTAATGACCTGGAACTCGCTGCCTACAAGGGTGGTGGAAGCGGAGACAATGAATGATTTCAGAAGGAAATTGGATGGACACTTGAGGCAAATTAACTTGCAGGGCCACAGGGATAGAGCGAGGGAGTGGGACTGATTAGATTGCCAGACAGAGAGCTGGCATGGACTCGATGGGCGGAATGGCCCCCCTGTGTGCTGCATTATGATTCTAATCCTACTCTTGTCTCTTCCCCCAAATGTAATATTTAATAATTAGTGCTACCATAAACTCACACATGAAAGGAGGGGACCATTCGGCCTGTTGTGTGAATTCCAGCTCTTTGGTAGAACTAGCCAATTAATCCTACTCCCCACCCTGTTCTTCTCACATAACCCAGTAAACTATGTACCTTCAAACTCTCTCTATTTCCCTTTTGAAAGCTACTTTTGAAGTGAAGCTACTATTGAATCTGCTTTCAGCACCATGTCAGGCATTACATTCCAAATCACAACAAATCGCTGTTTAAACAAAATATTTCCTCATCCCCTTTTTTTTTGCCAACGACCTTAAATCTGTGTCCTTCTGGTTACCGAACCTCCTACCACTGGAAAAAAAGGTTTCTCCCTTTTAACTCTATCGAAAGCCTTCCTGAGTTTCAGCACCTCAATTAAAATTTTCCCTGTACCTTCTCTGCTCCAAGGAGAACAATCCCAGCTTCTACAATCTCTTCACGATATCTGAAGTGCCTCAACTCTGGAACCATTCCAGTCAATCTACTCTGCATTCTCTCTGGGGACTTAACCTGTTTTCCAAAGGGTGGCACCAAAATGGAACACAATGCTGCTACTGAGGCCGAAACAGTGTTTTATAAATGTTCATGATAACAGCTTTGCTTTTGCCCTCTGTGCCTCTGTTTACAGAGCCAAAAGGATTCAGTGTGCCTTTTGATAGCCTTTTGAACCTGCCCTTCCACCTTCATAGATTTATGAACATACATCCCCCTGGTTTCTCTGTTCCTGCACCCAATTTAAAATTGTACCGTTTGAGAAACAATGTATTGGCTCAAAGAAAATAAGGGGAGTGTGTCCGAGCCAATATTTATCCCTCATTCAACACTTCACATCCACCATTTCCGGTTATCTGGTCATTTAGTGCAATGATGCTTGTGGGATCTTGCTGTGCGCATTTTGGCTGAAACCTTTCCCTACATTACAACAGTGACCACACTCCACAGTCAGTTCTTTAACTCGAAAGCTCTATGAGCGGAATATTGCGAAAGAAATACGTGAACAGGTTTGGGTTTACAGACAAGACTCTGCGAGAATGCCATGAATATTAAAATGATACAATCATTAACATAATGACTGATGCCTAATTTTGTTACATTTTTGTTCTGAATATTGAACCAATGGAGATTTCAGGAGACTCCTCTTCACCCAGAGAATAGTGAGAATGTGGAATTCGCTTTTTTTTTTGACTCGGAGGTAAGAGTGTCACCACTGTGTAACTTCACTGAAATACTTAAACCCAAGCTGTATTTTGAGAACTGGTCTCTTTCTCAACCAGTTGAGCTGCAATTGACAGATGCAGTTTGACAATGGTGCGTCTTTACCAAGCACTCGTTAGTTTGGTACCTTTGCTGCAATACACGAAAGTGCCTTGCGCACGTTGCTGTCCAAAATCTGCCTGTTTGCAAAGGGGCTGAACGCAAGTTTAATTTTGGTCTTAACAATTGCACTTTTATTGGGACTTCCTCCCTCTGGGATTCGCCACGCTGTTGTTTGTCTTCAATTAATTTTCCCTTTATATTTTGTCTGCTTTTCCTGGTTACTTGCGAATGTGTCTTTATTTTAAGAATAAGTTTACTGAAACAACATTGATCTCCCCTTCGCCTTCTCTGCTCTAAGGAGAACAATCCCAGCTTCTCCCATTTCTACACACAAGTGCAACCTCCCCATGTCTGGTACCATTCTAGTAAACATCTTCTGCACCCTCTCTATGGCCTTGACATCCTTCCTAAAGTGTGTTAGCCACGAATTGGTCACAATACTCCAGGCGAGGCCAACCTGGTGATTAATAACAACAAAAAAATTGCATTTAACTAGCACCGTTGATGCAGTGAAAAATCACACCATCAGAGCAACTCAGACAGCAACTTGATACCGAGTTATCGAAGAAGATATTAGGGACAGGTGACCTGTCAAAGAAGTAGGTTCTAAGATGCTTCTTAAAGAAGGAGAGAGGGAGAGAAGCAGAGGTGTTTAAAGAGGGAATTCCAGGGTTTAGGGCTCAGGCAGCTGAAGGCACAGCCGCCAATGGTGGGTTCGAGGGAGGGGAGGATGCACAAGAGGCCAGAATTGGAGGAGCACAGAGAAATCATCAGGGTTTCTTTTAGGTCCAGAGGAAGTTACAGAAATAAGGAGCCACCGCCTCACTGACAGAACAATGCACTAATCCCGCGTAAATGTCCCCTACACGTGAAATGAATCCTTGTGTTCATCTGCTAAAATCCTTCCCCACAATTAGAGAACTGCATCCGTATAACAACAGCAGACTTCTGTCCATCCATCATTAACTGAGACCTCTTGTACTGTCAGCTACTCACCCGAAACGCTTAGCTTCGTGCCCCCTCCAGAACACTGTTCATATCCTGAAGCACCATGCTGCAACCCTACACTAAAACTAACAAGAGTGTCTCTCCCCTCTAGATGGATGGAGTTGGTGCTGGGGATTTTACATCGAAATTCATTGAAATTGCAACAATCTAACCAAAGTTCTATATAAGTTTCATGTAACTTCTGTGCTTTGGAATGCCAGCTAATCTCCTGCAAAGGAAGTCCTGTGCTTTGTTTGCTGTTATTATTGGATATTAGTCAATATTAAAGATGCAGACAAGTACTATGTCGCACTGCATCAGGGGATACCAATTAGAATTAAGCCTTCAGGTTGCTCAATCTTCTGCGAACACCCAGAGCTTCTTGCTGCTTCACCATAACCCTACATTTGTTAGCCTTCAAGTATGCATCAAATGCATTGTTTGAGCTATTTTCAGGCAGTGCATTCCACATCACAACAATTGGCTGTGTAAAAGCAAATACTCATCTCCCTCTTTGTTTCTTTTGCCAATCACAAATCTGTTCTCTTTGCTTACCGACTCTTCTCCCAGCAGAAATGAGTTATTCTTATTTACTCTATTACAAAACATATGATTTTGGACATTTTGAATATGATATTAATTCCCACCTTAACCTACTCTTCTCTGAGGAGAACAACCCCAGTTTCTCCAGTATCTCCACACAATTGAAGTCATTCATCCCTGGTACCACACTGGCAAATCTTCTTTAACCTTCTCTGCTCCAAGGAGAACAATATTCAGCTTTTCCAGTCTCTCTACAAAGCTGAAATCCTTTCTCCCTGGTATCAATCCTCCCACCACCACTTAATCTTCTCTGCTTTATCCTACTTGTTTTCAGAATACATCTTGCTGAAATATTGCGAAATAAATATAATAATTATTACGATAATTTGGTAATAAGTGGGGCAACGAGGGAAATCTGGGTAGCAGGGTCAGACATACAGCACTGTGCAGTTATGTACTGGAGTGCAATGCCATGGATAAATATACAACTAATTTAATTGACGCACTCAAAACGTTACATTTTTTAAAACTTACCCAACACTGTTAATTTGGAACCGGGGCCAAAATGAAAGTTAGTAGTTACATCCACAATGCTACATTCCGATCAGAAAACTAGGATTGCCTAACAGTTCCCGTAGACTGCCAATGCAGTAGCTTGTTCACTGTATTTATTTAGTATGCCAAGAAAGCAAGTAGTGAAATTGTTAAACTGTTTGGACATTGCCACGTACCTCTCACTTTGAATTCTGATTTGAAATAGTTTTTCAGCATAAATGTAAGTCAATTCCTTATGCACTCAATTTAGTTATTTTCTTGAAGGAAGACTAGGTGAGTTTGCCATTTAGTATCTAATCTTCCACAACCTTGACTAGATCTAGTCTTTGTTTATTACATTCAATCATTTTTGTTGGGTCAGTGTGTTAAAGGTTATGGAACCAAAGACGGTAGCTGGAGCTGAGATAAAACTCAGCCATGATTTAAGTGAATGGTGTAAGAGGCTCAAGGGATGAATGGTCCTTTGTGGCTTCTTGAGTTTGATTGGAGTCCTTTCAAAATCGTTGACTCGGGTTTGCATCTGTTATAAACTCGACAGTGGCCCTTCCTGAGTTCAGCCTTTAAGATAATCACTACTAGTTGAGCCTTGCCTCTCTGCTTTTACATTGGTGAAGATTAATGCTTTTACATTGACCACTGGGGGGACACATCGCTCGGTTTTACATACCCAGAACTGTTAATCTTGTCCCATCGCCAAAGCGGAGAGGTGTGCTGTTTCCAGAACACAGTGTTACAAAGCAGTATTAAAACTGCTGGGGACCAATGATTACACGATACTTCATCGAATGCTCTGACACCTTTGAACAATTATCATTCAACCAATTGCAATGTGTAGATTTGTCTGTCCTTTTCTCCACCATTCCATTTTAAAGCAGAGAAATTATGGTAAAATTTGCTTAGATGGTCTTGGAGCTCTGTGCACAGTTCTGGTCTCCATATCCCTCGGTTAGACCACACTTGGATCACTGTGCACAGTTCTCGTCTTCATACATATTTACCTATCAGGAAAGACTGAATAGCCTTTATGATAGATAAGAGAAGGCTTAGAGGTGACCTGAAAGAGGCGTCTAAGATTATGAAAGGGTTGGGGGGTTCCAGAGGGTAGACACAGAGAAGTCTGGTAACGTTGTCTTTGCAAAATTGTGCATCTTGGGATTCAAATTTACTCAAGTTTTCCAGTACGTGGCCAGGTTTGTGAGTTTTGGCAGAATTACGAAGCAATGAATGAACACTTAGAGCGAATTAAATTTGAATATTGAGATCTATTCTTGTTTACCTACCTAGAACGTAATCCCAGAGCCAAAGTAAGAGATCGAGGTCCCAGCTGAACACAATGTCACAGGCCAGTTGTAAAACTACCAGGGCCCTCAGTTAGGCCTGAGCTGGAGTCTCGTGCCCAATTCAGGGCACCACACTTTTGGAAGGATGTCAAGGTCTTGGAGAGCGTGCAGAGAGAGATTTACTGGAATGGTCCTAGAAATGAGGGACTCAGTTATGTGGACAGACTGGAGAAGGTGGGATTGTTCTCCCAGAGAAGGTGAAGGAGAGATTTAATAGTTGATTTCAAAGCCACGAAGGGCTTTGTTAGAGTCAGTAGGGGGAGACTGATTCCACTGGCCGGAGATTTCACAACCAGAGAACATAGATTTAAAGCAATTGGCAAACGATCCAGATGTTTATTGAGGGGGCCATTTCTTTGCACAACGACTTGTTATGATATGGAATGCATTACCTGAAAGTGTGATAGATACTGATTGCATATTGAACTTCAAAAAAGAATTGGATCATAGTTCAAAAAGGCGAAAATTGCAGGGCTGTATAGAAAGAAAAGGGGTGAGGGAGGCGAGTTGGAGAACATTTCCCAACAGCCGACTCTAGTAAGATGGGCCGAGTGGTATTCTTGTGTCCAACATGCATATTTGTCGAATTATTTCCATCAACTGTTTTTTTTAGAAGTCTGTCCCATTATCAACAGTGAGCATTCATTCCAGAAGATCACTGCTTCAGGACGTTAATCATAACAAGCTGAACAAACTCTGTTTAAGAATGGGATTGAATTTTATACGGATGAAGGCAAAGCACAATCTTCTAAAACAAAATCGAAGCGGTCATTTTTATTAATTAGTGTGAGGTTAACAATTTTATGCGGCAACAGCTCAGAATTGTTGACTTAATTTTGGCTGCAAGCCCATAAAGTATGGATTGACAAAAGTATTAGGGTCATGTCTTTCCAGCCATGTCTATCCTGGATTCTACTCCACCCAATAACCCTCCTGAGAAAAGAGCCTGAGGAATGTCTCCCAATTCCAAAACAATTCAGCCAATCACAAGAAGGCATTTCCACCATAACATTCTACGTTAGACAACCCAATGCACTTCTCTGTCGGTTTAATGTCACACAGCATTTTCTATATTTTTGAAAGGATAATAAGATTGACGATGTGCTGGTTGATAATTCGAAAACTGGACAGTAATGGGAAACTACAGAATATGATGATAGACTATCCCTTCTTCTTTCTTTTCTTTCTTTTGGGCCTACTTATCTCGAGAGACAATGGATACGCGCCTGGAGGTGGTCAGTGGTTTGTGAAGCAGCGCCTGGAGTGGCTATAAAGGCCAATTCTGGAGTGACAGGCTCTTCCACAGGTGCTGCAGAGAAATTTGTTTGTCGGGGCCGTTGCACAGTTGGCTCTCCCCTTGCGCCTCTGTCTTTTTTCCTGCCAACTACTAAGTCTCTTCGACTCGCCACAATTTAGCCCTGTCTTTATGGCTGCCCGCCAGCTCTGGCGAATGCTGGCAACTGACTCCCACGACTTGTGATCAATGTCACACGATTTCATGTCGCGTTTGCAGACGTCTTTATAGCGGAGACGTGGACAGCCAGTGGGTCTTCTCCCAGTGGCGAACTCGCTGTACAATGTGTCTTTGGGGATCCTGCCATGTTCCATGCGGCTCACATGGCCAAGCCATCTCAAGCGCCGCTGACTCAGTAGTGTGTATAAGCTGGGGGTGTTGGCCGCTTCAAGGACTAGTTAGACAAACAAAGCCTTTAATATTTACATACCCAAAACTGTGAGCTTGGTCCCTTGGCCAAAATATAATGGTTCGGTCTTTCCATAACACAGTGTTACACTCCCATTACAAATCTATTACCTCCAGACAACCTATTGCACCAGGAGGCGGCCATTCAGCCCCTCTATCCTGCTCCTCTATTCAAAGGCTGATCTGTACCTCACTTCATTTACCAATCTGATCTCGATATCCCTCGATAACCTCCCCAAACAAAGTTATTTCCATCTCAATTTTGTCAGGTCTAATCGCCCTCCAGGATTCACAGCTTTTTGTTGAAGAGGGAGTTCCAGAGATCTTTTACAATCAATTATTATCATGTACTTTTACTACGGATTCCTCTGCGAGAGGTGAAATCAGAGGGTTTTCCATCAAAATATCTGATGTTAGACATCCCAGTACGGCTTTAGTTTCACATAAAAAGCTACAATGAGATTCTTGATATTCCCATTGATAACTAGAATAATGGAGAGTTGTGGGCAATCACAGAATATAACAATAGACCAACAAATGGCTTTATCAAGTTTGACTATCCCAGTGGATAGTGAATGGAACAATTTAACAATAGTGTTACTCTAAAAGAGAAGCAAATTAATCTCTTTTAAAGGCAGGCTGGAGATTGGGTCAAATCATTAACTAAACCCTCGCCACTCCCCATTGGAGGCAACATAATAGCAATTAAACTGTAAAATGAATACAATGGTGTAACCGTTCACCTACCGAAAACTACTAACTTGGTCCCATCGCCAAAAGTATAATCGTAGTTATTTGAGCACAGTGATGCCTGTCAGTGTTAAAACTCCCATCAAGTTAGAAATGCTAAAATGCACCGTCTTCGAAATGATGTACTCAAATTGTAGATTTACATACTATTAATGTGTGATGTAAAGACAGCGGCAATGCACCCTAGATATTGCACAGGAGAACAAAAGGTAAGTTATAGGGCCTGGTGGAGGTTGCAGAGACAGCGAGATTTGTCTGGATTGGAGGATGTTACAGGGATAAGGAGAGTTATAGAGGCTGGAGGCGGTTACAGGGATAGGGAGGTTTGTAGGGGCCGGAGGACGTTACAGGGACAGGGAGGCCTTGGGTTGAGTTGAAAACAAATGTGAAAGATATTTAAACCACGATATTGCAGGTCCAGCTGCCAATATAAATCGGCGAGGTGATTCTGTGACCGAGAACATGATGTATTTTAGAGCATCTAATTTCGTCTGAGAATCTCAAGGATCCTCATTAACGAAAACAACAAAAGCTTCAGTTCTGTGCTCACCTAAAACAATCAATTTTGTCCCGTCACCGAAGTAATACAGAGTATTTCCTGTACACAATGTTACATGACAATAGTATAACTACAGGTCGAAGAGCAATGAAGCTGGTGCACTGATGCAAAACCTCACACAGAATGCACTGGAGATTTGACTCTTTATGTCAAGGGCATTATAATGTTAATTAGAAATTCATTGTGAGGAATAGAAAGGGAAGTTCGTTACTCAGATTTTGGTAATAATGTGGAATGCACTACCACAAGGAATGGGTTGAGATGGATTTTGGAGATGCTTTCAAGGAGTAAATTGGAAAAAGACATGGGAGAGAAAGGAATAGAAGATTAGATGAAGTAAGGGTGAGAGGAGGCTCGTGTGCAGTTTCACCACTGGCTTGCTTACACACTGTAAATTCTATATAATTAAATGTAATTATGATGTTTTATTTCACTCATTCTGGGGGAAGAATTATGACAGCATTTTTTGGAAACAAATAATCTGCCCTCTGAGAAAACGGTTAACAAATCTGCAACTCCCTTCCTGACAGGACTGCGGAAAAACTTACACCCCATTGAGTGCAGGGGCGATGGTTGCAAAGTGATAATGTTACTGTGCTAGTAATATTCTGGTTAAAATCCCGAGGGTAGCCAGAGGAATTTAACTTCAACTGATAAATGAAAGTCTGGTTTAACTGCATGAAACTATCGTCAATTGTCAGAAAACCCCGTCTGTTGTCATTTAAGTGACTTCAGACTTCAGTTGACTCGCAACTGCCTTCTGAAATAGCAAACCACCCAGTCCAAGGGCAATTAGGGATGGGCAACAAATCTTGGCCTTGCCAGCGACGCCCACATCTGATGAAAAAAAATGAGCTAGCAGACCACTCAGAAGACAATCAGAGATGGGCAATAAATTCTGGACCAGATGCCACGAACGAATTAAAAAAATGTCTTTCCCTGTGCATCTTAGTATTTTCCATGTATTCTGGCTTTTATGCACATTGGAAATGCTGCCTGAAATTTTTGAGTTATTTGTCAATGCAACATTTCAGTTGCAAACTGAAACTCAGAAACAGCGTGAGCTACAATCATTTTTTTTCAAAGAACGTCCAACTCACCCAACACAGTCAGTTTAGTCCCGTCGCCAAAGAAATACTCGTAGCTTCCAGAACACAGTGTTTCAGCCCAGTTACTAAACTATACTGGTCTCTGAAATGTTGCCGAATATTTGAGTGAATAATACAGCTCTTGTTTGTTTGTCCAAAGTAAGCTAAATGGGAGAAATTGTCCCTTCTTTAAACATGTATACAGTTCAAGAATCAGTCTTTCTCCCTCTCTCTCTCTCTCTGCCCCTGTTTGGGCGCAACCAAATCTTAAATGCATTGGAAAAATGTCTTTCACCAATGAACCCGGAGCCTTAAACATCTTTCCGACCATTTCAGACAACATGCATTCGCAGAGTTGGTCTAACATACCTGGACTCACCTGTCACAACTAACTTGGTACCGCTTCCAAAGTAATATTGAGAGCCAGAACACAGTGAGAGGCCCTTGTAACAAAACCTCATAAGGCGAGGTGCAGGTCTTGCCTTTGTCACACTTGGGTCCTGTCCTCGAAAGCGTTTGGAGATCACATCTCCTTAATTTATATATCTCCTAATTTACATTTGTGGCTCAATGAGCAAGGTCATAGAATCAGAAATATACATCACTGAAGGGGAGACCATTCGGCCCATAGGACCTCTGCTGACTCTATGAAAAGGTTTTATCATAGTCCTGTATATCTCCCTTCGAGTATCTATCAATTTCCACTTTGAAAGTCACTACTGAAACAACTTCCACCACCAGTTCAGATATGCCTTCCCGATCACAGTAACTACCTCTGTGGGGGAATGTCTCTTCATTCCTCCTCTGGTCTTTTTGTCAATTGCCTCAAAACCTGTGTCCTCTGGTTACCGACCCATCTGCCAATGGAGACTGTTTCTGATTATTAATTCTATCCAAAACCTTCACTAATTTGAACACCTCTATTCAATCTCCATTTAACCTTTTCTGTTCAAAGGAGAACAATCCCAGGTTCTCCAGTCTCTACAACTATCTGAGGTCCCTCATCTCTGGTACAATTCTGTTGAATCATTTCTGCTCCCTATCTAAGGCCTCGACAACCGTCATAAAGTGTGGTACCCAGGACTGAACACAATACTCCAGCTGGGACCTTACCAGTGATTTGGACGTGTTAATCCTCACTTCCTTACTCAACTTCTCGTGAATCCTTAACCAATGATGGTGCGTTCCAGCATCATCAACTGGTCATTTCAAACATCTTGACCCTTTTTTTGACCAAGCTCTCTCTCTATCTCACTCCTCGTATTAAACCGATAGAGTAACATTCGGGACAGGGGTAGGCCATTCAGAGTCTGATTTCCCAGACAGCTATCACTTGTTGATTTCCACACACACAATCGGTCATTGTTAAGAAACGGATGTCACCTGAATAGGGAATATGATTAGCGTTATCTTCATATATTAATCTTGTAAATTTCAATCAGACTATACCATATCAGACCGTGCGGAATGATTCTCACTGACGCCACGTTAATCAGTTACCTAAAACCACGAGGTTTGTGCCATCGCCAAATGTATAGTCATTGTTCCCTGACACAATGTTACACAGTTGCAACAAAGCTAAGGAATCTTTAACTCTCTACACGCCGGTTAATTAAGCATAGTTGCATCATTTTGTATTGGGTGGCATTTATTACCCCGCCCTTTCCCTCTTTACCTCTTTTTGTCATTTCTTTTGTCTTTGTCTCTACCTCTCCCAACTTTTTCTCTCTAATTCTCCGTCCCCTTTTGCCTGCATTTTGCTCCCAATCTGTCTCTCTGTAGATATGGTTTGCCTCCCTAGCCTTCCTCCATTTCCACCTCGCCATTCCCCTATGTTTATTTGTTTTAACTGTTGCTTCGTTACTCTTTGTTTTTTCTAAAGTTTATGGTCTCTCCCCTTTCTTCAAACTGACGGGAGCAAACTGGCCGACAGTTTTAATACTTACTGAGACCACTGATATGTTTCAACAAATATCTCACTCACCCAGGACTGTTAACTTAGTGCCGTCTCCAAAATATGATGGCTGGTTATTTCCTGCACCCACATCATCATGTGACAACACGAAAACATTCCTCAATAGCGCCCTGCCAGTTTTCAGTGTCCATCTCATTAATATTTGATATTGCCCTTTGACTAACATGAGCTGACCATACAACAAAGTACACCCATAAAATAACCGGGTGGGGAGGTGGGGAAGCGGGGGCTTGACCATTAAAGCTAGCAACATTCACAGTACCGTCTATCTATCCATCTGTGAATATGTTAGATGTCCACAGATACAGTGCTTATAATACAGGAAGATTTTACATGGAGTTCTTCATAATTATTAATTAACTTCGACTCACAAGTTGGGGACCAGATAGCTCCAGTTGCCTAACGTGCCAGTTAGAAAAACGCTTACAGAACGGATTCATTTCTCACCGTGTCTGGTGAAGGCAAGGGGTAGCCTCCTCATAGGCACTCCTCCCCATTCATGCTCCTCTCTCCTGCTGGAGAAAAGGAGCAGAGAGCCAGTCCATCAGATGACCACCAGCCTGCACAGACAAGATGAACCCAGCATCCCTGGCTTCATTGAATGAAAGTCTAACTCACCCAATACTGCTGTTAGAGCCGAACCGTCCCCATAATGTCAAGGCTGGTAGCTCCCGCCTGCACTATACTAAACAACAGTACCAAAACACACCTTTGGATAGACAGATACACCGACAGAAAAGTAGCTACGTAGATCGATAAACATAAAGATGGATACACAGACCGATACATTGTGGATGATGGAACAATAGATGTTTATATAGATGCTAACGTACCTAAAACAGTTAACTTGGTACCAGCTCCGAAGTAGTAAATATCAGAAGAGCACAAAGCTAAATCCCTGTATCAAAACCTCTCACCCCTCTCTGATTCTTGTCCTGATGGAGCCTTTCACAACTAGAAAGAACCTACAGGAGTATTGGCACAAAGGAACATAGAAATACTGTAGCTGGAGTAGGCTATTCAGCCCGTCGAGCTTGTTCTGACATCCAGTGAGGTCATGACTCATCTGTATTGCAACCCCATGAGCCTGTTTGTGTTCCAGACCCTTTTCCTAACAAGGCTGTATCATTCTCAGATTGGGAAGTGACAATTGACCCTGTGGCCTCAGCAGTTTCTCAGGGTGGAGAGGCCCAGATTTCCGCCACCGTTTGTTCAGTTATGTCCTTTCTGGCATCACCCCTGAACGGCCAAGCTTTAATGTTAAGCTAATGCTCCCCTCCACCCTCACCCTTGTTCTGGGCTCTGACACCCGCGGAAATTGCAGCTCTATCTACCCGATCGAATCCTCTCATGATCTTAAACACATCAGTTGGATCAATCCTTAATCTCCAATGCTCAACATCTCGAAGCAACCTGCCCCCACAATTTAATTCCGGCATGATTCTGGTAAATGAGGAAAGATCATTCGCAATCTGCCCTGGACTTTCAGCTCACGTTCCCCAGGCCGTTCAATGTGCATTCTACACCCAGTCTCCATTCACAAATTTAAAAAATCCCTTTTGATATTTCTCATCCATTTAAACGTTTCAGGTTAATGGGGAATACATCAAATCATATCGACACTTCAGCACCGAACCAGACCATTCAGCCCACTACATCCTAGCCGATTAAATGCTCCACATTATCCTTCTCACACCCTCTTCATCTCACCCCATCAATAGGTCCTTTTATTCCTTTCTCCCCCATATGTTTATCCAGCTTCCCTCTTAAAAACATCTCTGCTATTTGCCTCAGCCCACTCCCTGTGGTAGTGAATTCCACATTCTTGCCACTCTCTGGTTGAAAAGGCTTCTCCTGAATTCCATATTGGATTTATTAGTGACTGTCTTATATTGATGGTCCCCTGGTTCTGGTCTCCCCAACAAGTAGAATCATCTTGCCTCTGTCATAATCATAAAGACCTCGATCAGGTTATCCTCTCTGCCTTCTCTTTTCTAGAGAAAACAGCACCAGCCTCTTCATTCTTTACCTGTAGTTATATTCTCTCAGTTTTGGGAGCTCACTTGTAAATATGTTTTGTTTTGCTCTATCCAGTGCCTCTGCTTTTTTAATCATATGCAGAACAGAACGGCATACTAAAGAACTGAATCTGACAGTTTTCGTTCTGTGTCTGTGTCCTCTTGTTCTGCTCTCATTTGCAGCTACAATTGCCGTTTGCACTGTTTATTTTAGAGACCCTCCCTTATGTTCCACTCAAACCCCTTTCCATCCAGTGACATGAATTCAGCAGTTGTAGGTCTCCCTTTGTAAGCTCAAGAGTCGAAATTAATTCACCAAATTCCCATATTTTCACTCCCTCGACCACCCCACGTGAATTCCCAAATTGAATCAACTTTTCCAGCATTAGGAATGCATTCACTCACCTAAAACCACCAGTTTGGTCCCATCTCCGAAATATGCTTCTCCAGCATTACACAATGGTATGGGGCTGTCGCAAAATCCCCCTCAAGTCTAGATTGTTAAGTCTGTTCCATTGAAGTTCTGACTGTGTCAATGGCCTGTAAAGGTCGTTGGAACATGGGGACAGGAGGTGGCCATTCAGCCCTTCGTACCTGTTCCACCATTCAGTTAGATCAGGGTTGTTCTGAACCTTAACTCCATCATCCCACCTTGCTTCTGTAAACCTCAATACTTCTGTTTAACAAAAATCAAACAATCTTGGATTTGAACTTATCAATTGACCCCCAGCCTCAACAGTATTTTATTTGTTGTGGGGGGTTCGGGGAGAGTTCCTGATCTCACCCCTGAACGGCTCGAATTTAAATTGTTCTGGATTTCCCCCAACCTGAAGAAGCAGTTTCTCTCTTTCTATCCAACACCTCAAGCACCTCGATTATATCAACCCTTAATGATCTAGGTTCAAGGGACTGTCAGCTTAGTCTGAGTAACCAGTCCTCATGATTTAACCCCTTTCTGCATCTAATATCTGAACTTACTCCCCGCGATTTTTTAACCGCATATAGACCTCGATGTTGATCTGATAGGAAGAACAGAGTCCCTTACCGAAAACTGTTAACTTGGTCCCGTCGCCGAAGTAAGCTATGTTTCCTGCACAGTGGCCTAAACCCAGTCATGAACTGGCCCGGGAACTGTTACCCTTGCAGCTGAACGGGTCTGTGCCGGGCGGTTTACCGTGGAACACATCACCAAGCGGGTGTCCCGTTGGACTGGTCTTTGCGAACCAGAAGGAAGGGCCAGTGTCGTCCCGGGGAGAGAAATACCGCGCCAAAGTGACATACGGACGCTTGTGGCAGGAGGGAAATTAGGCGCAATTCTCTGCGGTCATGAGACAGATCTAACCGACTGACTAACTTGTTAAACTGTCCGGGGTTGGGGGGGGGGGTGGGTGGTGGGGGAGGGGGTGCAGTAAGCTGTGAATGCACACAGCTACACATGAAGGTAGAGAGAACAAAAGACCCCATTATCTTACCTAACACCGTCAGTTTGGTGCCGGTCCCGAAATTGTGTGGTGCTGTCTGGGCACATCAGCAAATCATGTTACATCAACCCGGTCGAAAACGGTTTGCTACAAGTGGGCTGCTCAGCGTTTAGGAAGCACTGGTCAAGACAATCAGGAGGCACAAAGCAGCTTACAGCCAATGAAGCAGTTTGTTTAGGAAGTGGTCACCACAGGGAGACAGAGCAACTGATATTGTACCAAGGAAGTCCCATCAAACAGCAGTGAGATTAATGAGCAGATCATTGTGATGTTGGTTGAGGGATCAATATTGGTCCCAAGACACCGGGGTGGTGTTTCAGGGGTTGAAGAGTAACCAGTTTTCACACAAATAACACAGTTATTCTCTTTTCCAGAGGAATGCTCTAGGTTATAAAGCTGGACCATTCTGAGGCATCTACAAGATTGAAAGGGCCCAGCTCCCGCCATAATCCAGAGGAGATGTTTATTCGTTTACTCTGTTGCCACTGCTCTTCTGCTGATCTTCCTCGAGGTGTGTAGAGCGAGGTTTTTGTACGGAGGCTGCATTGGATTCTATCACAGTGTCCCCCCTGTCCCCACGGTGATAGACACTCATACAAAAAAGAACGCGAATTTTGCAAGGCCCTGCCTCTGAAAAGACTCCCGAGGGCTTCACTTGGTGAAGTCAGTTGAGATTGAGCTGCTGAAAGTTTTTTAGTCCTTTGGACCAGAATTATAGGCCGTTCATTCCGTCTCAAAACTGTTAGCAGGAACAGGAGGTGGCCATTCCGCCCCTTCACAGCCTGCTACACAGGTGCAGCAAGAGACCATTCAGCCCCTCTAGACCTTGTTACACAGGAAGAAGAGGAGGCCCATTCAGCCCCTCTTGAGCTGCTTACACAGTAACAGGCCCATTCATCCACTCAAGCCTCCTTCCTTTCCTCTACTTCCTTCCTTCCTTTCTTTCCGTCCTTCCATCCTTCCTCCCTTCCTTCCTTTCATGGTTTTTTTCTTGCTTGCTTTCTCTCTTTCTTTCTCTCTCTCCATTCCATCTCTCTGTTGCACCCCTTCTCCCCTTCCCCCTCCCCCATCCCTTACCCGCTTCATGATCTGCATTCTCTCTTCTACAACGTGCAGGACCTCAGGACATACCGGCCACGGGACCTCAAACAGAAGCCACTTACTCTAGACAGTAAATCGTTCACACTGCTATCTCTTATCTTATCACTCAGAGAGACCCATGTCTGCCAAACTAGTGCAAGTTTCCCAGGTGTCGTGTTGATGTGCGCGGTGCTGTTATCATTCCTGCAGATCTCATTGCACACCAACCCCCATCGCCATGCACCTGACATGAGGGAGAAAGGAATAGAAGTTTAGATGGTGTAGTGGGGGGGGAGAGGAGGCTCATGTTCAGTATCACCACTGGCTTGATGACACATTTCTGGGGGGATTCGAGCAATGTTTGAAAATGAATAATCCGCCCTCTGAGAAAATGGGTCAAAAAAGGAACTCTTTCCTTAACAACACTGTGGAAATACCTAAACCACATTGAACGCAGGCGTGACGCCAGCAAAATGATAATGTTGCTGGGCTAGTAATCCTGCAGCCCGGGCTAGTGTTCTGGTTGTGTGAATTCAAATGGCCGCAGATGGGATTTAAATTCAGCTGATTCATAAAAATCTGTCAGGGTGCCATGAAACTGTCGTCGATTGTCATAAAAACCCATCTACCATCTTATCTGGGACTCCATACCTGCAGCATGCAGTTGACTGTTAACTGCCCTCTGAAATTGCAAAGCACTCAGTTCAAGGGCAATTAGGGATGGGCAACAAATGTTAGCCTTGCCATCGGTGCCCACATCCCATGACAAGAATAAAAACATGGCCTAACAAACCACTCAGAAGGCAATTATGGGTGGCCAATAAATGCATCCCAGCACGAATTAACAATGACTTTTCCTGTTCATTTTTGTCTGTATTTTGCTCCCAATCTGTGCCTCTCTGCATATGGTTGCCTCCCTAGTTTTCTTCCACTCTCCACCTCGCCTTTCCTCTATGTTTAATTGTTTTAACCTTTGCTTCTTTACTGCAATGCTTACTGTTTATTTTTCCAAATTTCATGTTCTCTCCCCTTTCTTCAAACGGAAGGGAGCAAACTGCCCAACAGTTTCAGTGCTGATTGAGCCCACTGATATATTTCGACCAATATTCTACTCACCCAGGACCGTTAACTTCGTGGCATCTACAAAATATGATGGATGGTTACTTCCTGCTCCCACATCACCATGTCACAACATTCATCAATAGCGTCCTGCTAATTTGCATTGTCCCTATCATTAATATTTGATATGGGCCTTTGAGTGTCATTGGCCAAAGTAAACTCATAAACTAACCGGGGTAGTTGGCAATTAAAACTCGAAACATTCCCAATACTGGCTCTCCATCAATGTATGGACCAGTTAGTCAGATGTCCACAGATACAGCTCTGACAATACTGGAAAATTTTACTTGGAGTTCGTCATAATTATTAAGTAAGTTGTGCATGCAGGATGGGGACCGATTAGTTTGGTTAGCTAGATGGCTCACGTGTGATTCAGAGCAAGGTCAACAGCAGGGGTTCAGTTATCGTCTTGTTCTGACGAAAGTAACGGGAAACCGCCTTACCTACCTTTTTCCCTTGTCATTCTCATCTCTCCTGCTGGAGAAAAGGAGCACAGAGCCATGGACAGAACATCTGCATGACACAGGCAATATGAAACCAGCCATCCTGGCTTAATCGAATAAACATGTAACTCACCCAAAACTGTTAGAGTCCAGCCTTCCCCAAAATGTAGAGTCTGGATGTTCCCGCCTACACTATACTAAACAACAGTACCAAAACACAGCGTTGGGTAGACAGGTACAGTCTCAAACAAGTAATGTATCTATATCTAAACACATAGATGGATGCACAGATACATTGTGGATCGATCGAACAATGGATATTTGCACATTTATGTAGATGGGATATTACCTAAAACTTAGATCCAGTTCCGATTCAGCAGAGCAAAACCTAGATCCCTGAATAAAACCTCTCAACTCTCTGTGGTTCTATCCCAAGAGAGCCTTTCACAACAATGGAGAACCGACAAGTACAGGAATATTGGCTGACAGCAGCACGAGAGCATAAATTGACCGTTCAGCCCTTCGAGTAGGATCCGACATGCAAAAGGATCATGTATCTTCGTATCGTCAAGGTGGATGGAAAGAAAGGTGCAGAGCTGAGTGGTTAAGTGCACAGCTCTCAATGGTGGATTGATGGAAATCGGACAGTCCAGAATTTCAGGATCACAAAGATCTCGGAGAGTTGTAGAGGCTGGAGGAGGTTACAGAGATAGGAAGGGTTGTCGGGGCTGGAGGAGGTTACAGAGATAGGGAGGGATGTAGGGGCATGGAGGAAGTTATAGACATAGGGAGGGTTGTCGGGACTGGAGGTGGTTACAGACATAGAGAGGGTTGTAAGGGACTGGAGGAGGTTACAGGGATAGGGAGGGTTGTAGGGTGCTGGAGGAGGTTGAGGCGCTTTTAAAAAACTCCTTCATGGGATGTGGGCGTCGATGACAAGGCCAGCATTTGTTACCCATCCCTAGTTGCCCTTGACAACTGCGTGGCTATTTCAGAAAGCAGTTACGAGTAAAGCAAAATAGTTAATAGGTAGAATGAAGTAGAAGTCGTGTTTCAGCTATACAGAGCCCTGGTTACACCACATCTGGAGTTCCTCTGAGCATTTATGGGCACCAGACATTAGGAAGGATATGCTGGTCTTGGGGGAAGTGTAGTGTAGATTAAACAGACTGATTCTTGGACGCCAAGGGTTAAATTGCAAGGAAAGATTCGACATTTCCTATTCTTTGGAAAAGAGAAGGTTAAAGGGTGGTTTGAGCAAAGTTTTCAAGATATTAAGGGGAATGCATGATGTAGATGGAGAGAAACGATCTCCATTGGTTGTGCAGTCTAGATCTCCGGGACAGAGTTTAAGAATTAGAGCCAGAACTTTTCAGGCATGAAATTAGAAAACATCTTTTCACATAAAGGATGGTAGAAGTTTAGAACTCTCTTCTGCTGGAACAATTGTCAATTTTAAATCTCAAATTGATAGATTTTTGTTAACCATAGCTATTAAGGGATTATGGGGCTATGGGGGTAGATGGAGTTAGGTCACTGATCAGTCATGATCGCATTGATTGGCAGAACAGACTCGAGGGGCCGAATGGACTACTCCTGCTCCTGTGTACCGATGATCCTATGTTCCTGTAACTTCTATTTAAACATAGAGTCAGCATTCTGCTTCAGTTAGAGTGTCCCAAATTCTGACAACTCTGAGTGAAAAGGAATCTAGTAATTGTCCTTGTAGATCTTTTGTCAATGATTTTAAATATCTGACCTTTGTTTATTGACCCATCCACCAGTAGAAATAATTTCCCCTTCAAGTAATTGTCCAGTCCCCCTTTTGAAAGTTACTATTGAGTCTGTTTGCACCACCCTTTCAGGCAGCGCATTCCAGATAACAACACACCGCATAATTGTTTTATTCTTCATATCACCCCTGTTTATTTTGTCAATTACCTCAACTCTGTGCCCTTTGTTTACCAACGCTTCGAGCATTGGAAATTGTTTCTGAGCATGTACTGTGTCCAAAGCCTTCATTGCTTTGGACACCTCTGTCAAATCCCCCCTAAACTTTCTCTGCTCTAGTCTCTAGATGCAACTGAAGACCCTCATCGCTGGAACCAGTCGAATAAATCATTCGTGCAACCACTCTAAGGCCTTGACATCCATCCTAACATGTGACACCCACAATTCTCCAGCTGGGACCTAACCAGCGATTCATCGAGGTTCAGCTTAACTCCCTTGCTCAACTCCTCGTCAATCCTTCTTTAACGAAGGTACTTTCCAGCTTCCTCAACTCTTTATTCTAAATTTCTTGATTGTCACGTATTTGTCCCTGTACCTCACTCCTATCATCAACTCGCATTACGCCGATTTAGCTACATTAGGGACTGGATTAGGCCATTCAACCTCTGATATCCAAGGTACTTATCACATGTCGATTTCCACATGCACAATACGTCTCTAGTTTGTTTCAGGAAATATTCCATATGGGGCTCGGAAGTAATGCATGAAGCCGGAACACAAATACAAGGTGTATGTTTATATATAAGGTCCTCATATCCACAACTAGGTTTGAATAATTTTAAATTTCAACTAGACATCCCTCTGATTCCACTTTCCTTTAAAGAGCTAATTCGATTCTATCTCACTTACCTAAAACCATGAGTTTTGAATTACCCCCAAAAGTATAACCATCGTTGCCTGACGCAATGTTACACTTTTGTATCAGAACTCGCGTTTCTTTAACTCGATACACAATAGTTAATGAACATAGTTGGAACATTTTGCCTTGTGTTATATTCATTATTCCACCCTATTGCTCTTTATCTTATATTCTGTTACAATTGATCTCCTTGTCTCTGTCTCTTTTTCACTGTTTTAAATCTAATTTCCCATCTCCCTCCAGTTTTGTCTGATGTTTGCTCTCCATCTGGAGTGAAGAAGAATGGGGGATGATGGTCTGGGAAATTCTAAGATTCAGAGGGCGCTTGACAGGGTAAATGCTGAGAGGATGTTCCCCTGTAGAATTAAAGGGCGCAGTTTCAGAATGAGGGGTCGCTCATTTAGGACGGAGTGGAGGAGGAATTTCTTCGATCAGGGAGTCGTGAATCTTTGGAATTCCCTACTCCACAGCGCTGTGGAGGCTGAGTCCGTGAATGCATTCAAACTGAGATAGAGAGCAGAGCCAAGGATTATGGAGAACAGGTAGGAAAGAGGGATCGAGGCCAACATCAGATCAGCCATGATCTCTGGTTGTAAATTCCTCTCTCACCAGCCCTCCTCCAATCTCCTACATTTAGCTATTTAAATTCTTGCTTCTTCAATGCAATGCTTACTCTTTTGCCTGTTTTCACATTCTCTCTCCTTTCTTTAAATTGAAGAGACTAAACTAGTCGACGTTTGCAATGCTAGTAAGAGACATATTTTGACGAACATCTCACTTACCCAGGACTGTTAATTTAGAGCCATCTCCAAAATACACAAGGCTGAATACTCCCTGCTCCCACATCATCACCTCACAACACAAAAACATTCCCCAACTCTCTTCTGGAAGAAAAGAAATTCACTGCCCCATTCCTTAATATTTGATAGTGGCCTCTGGTTAACGCAAGCTAACTGTAAGTTAATGTAAACTCGTGGACTAACCAGGCAGTTTGCAGTTATAGCTCTCAGAATTCCCAAGACTGTCTGCCCCGTCTCTATGTGGACCTGTTCGTCAGTTATCCACCGTGGCAGTCCTGACAATAGGAGATTTTCTCTAAGTCCCTCACAATTATTCATTCAATCCTTCTTGCAAGATGTTTACAGGTGACCCTTGCTTCATTGAAAACAAAGAAACTGAACTCACCCAAAATCGTCAACGTGGACCCGTCCCCAAAATGTAGCAGGTTGGTATACCCGCCCGCACTGAACTAAACAACAATACCAAAATACAACGATGGGTAGACAGATGTATGGACAGACAAATAGATAAGTAGATGGACAAACAGACAGACAGATGGATCCACAGACCAACAAATAGATAGGTCCATTGATAGATAAAGAAATAGAAAGACTTACAGATGAAAATAGATGTTTACATATATAAATATCTACATGTGCAAACATAATCTTACCTAAAACAGTGAGTTTCGTCCCAGCTCCGAAATAATAAATCTCACCAGAGCACAATGATAAACTCATGTATTAAAACATCACCTGTCTTTGAGTCCTTTTCCAAAGGAGCCCCTCATAATAAGGGAGAACCTACAAGTATAAGGAAATTTTGTCCAAAGGAACATAGCAACTGGGGAACAGGAGTAGACCATTCAGCCCTTCGTGCTTATTCCGACATTTAATTAGATTATAAATCAATTGTACCTTAACGCCTTCGACCTGCCTTCTTGGTTCCATAACCTTTAGCATCTTTGCCGATCAAAAAATCATCAACCACACATTTGAAATTTTCGACTGACTCCCTCAGCTTTCTGTGGGAGAGATTTCTGGATTCCACAGGGCATTTTGTAAACAAGTCCTTCTTGACATCATTCCTGAATGGTCTAGCTATCAGTGTAAGGTTTTGCTCTCTTGTTCTGGACCCGTCACACCAGAGGAAATATCAGATCCTATCATTATCTTAAACACATCAATTGGATCACCCCTGAATCTCCAATTCTCAATTTACTGCAACCCTACTTTAAACAACACATCGTCATAAATTAAACTCTTTTAATACCGGTATTATCCTGGTGAATGAGGAAAGCTCATGGGGCCCTTGACACCTCATTGTCCACTGGATATGGATAGCTCACCAGTTCGATTAGTAACTTGAAAATAGTGTGTCTCAAAATGGTTTCATCCATTGCTGCTCGAGGCCAAGAGGGAATATATAGAATTACATAGAATTTACAACACACAAACAGGCCATTCAGCCCATCTGCTCCATTCCAGTGTTTGCACTCCATTGAGACTCCTCTCATCCCCTTCATTTAATCCATTTTTTTTTTTATCCAATCTACTTTTTTAAACCCACTCCTTGTGGTTGTGAGTTCCACATTCGCACCACTGTCTGGGTAAAGAAATTTCTCCTGAATTCCCTATTGAATTTATTACTGACTATCTGACATTTATGATCCCCCCCGTTCTGGTCTCCCCACAAGTGGAAAAAACTTCGGTGTGTCTACCCTATCGAAACCGCTTTCAAAATCGTGCAGACCTCGACCAGGTCACCCCTCAAACTTCACTGCTCTCGAGAAAGGAGTTCCAGTCTGTCCGACCTTCCCCAATAGTTACAACGTCCCAGTTTGGGCAGCACAGCTGTTAATCTGTTTTGTTTTACCTTATCCAGAGCCTCTACATCATTTATTTTATAATATGCAGACCAGAACTGCATACTGAACGATGCAATCTGACATTTTTCGTTCTTTGTCTGTGTCCTCTTGTTTTGCTCTCACAAGCGCAATCATTCTATTTGTATCTACATTGCTGTTTGTTCTGTTTCTTTTAGCGACCCTCCCTTATGTATCCACTCAAACCCCTTCCCTACAGTGAAACGAATTCGGCAGTTGTAGGTCTCCCCTTGTAAGCTGAAGAATTGAAATTAATTCACCAAAGTTCTACATTTTCACCCCCTCGACCATCCCACGTGAATTACCAAATTGAATCAACTTTTCCAGTATTAGGAATGCATTCACTCACCTAAAACCACCAGTTTGGTCCCATCTCCGAAATATTCTTCGGTATTGGAGCACACTGGTATGGGGCTGTCACAAAATCCCCCCCAATCCCCTTAGATTGTTAATTCTGTTCCATTGAAGTTCCTATTATGTAAATGACCGTACAGGTCGTAGGAACATGGGGACAGGAGGTGGCCATTCAGCCCTTCGAGCCTGTTCCACCATTCAGTTATTTCAGGGTTGATCTGAATCTTAACTCCATCATCCCTCCTTGGTTCTGCAACCCTCAATATTTTTGTTTTACACAGGTCGATCAATCTTGGATTTGAATTTATCAATTGACCCCCAGTCTCAACAGATTGTTTTGGGGAGAGAAGGAGGGGGAGAGAGTTCCTGATTTCCACTACCCTTTGTGTGAAGAAGTGCTTCCTGATATCACCCCTGAAAGGTGATAATTTAAATTGTTCTGGACACTCCCCAACGTGAGAAAGCAGTTTCTCTCTCTATCTATCCAACACCTCAAACCCCTCCATTATATCAGCCCTTAATGTTCTATATTCGAGGGACTGTCAGCTTAGTCTGAGTAACCAGTCCTCATGAGTTAACCCTTTAATGTATCTCATATCTGAACATTACTCCTGGTGATTTTTTAACTAGATATAGATTCTGATCGATAGGAGGAACAGAAATACAGAGTCACCTTACCCAAAACTGTCAACTTGGTCCCATCGCCGAAGTAAGCTATGTCTTTTGCACGATGCTCTAAACTCAGTCATGAACAGACCCGGGAGATGTTCCCCTTGTAACTGAACGAGACAGGACGGGGTGGTTTAGAGGCCAGGGTCATATTGGACTGGTCTTTGCAAACCAGAAAGAAGGGCCAGTGTCATCAGCCTGACTTTTTAAACCGCCCGCGGAGAGTTGGGGGGAATAAGCTTGGAATACAAACAGCTGGACATGAAGGGAGTGGGGGAAAAACGCCCCATTATCTTACCTATCACTGTCAGTTTGGTGCCGGTCCCGAAGTTGAGTGGTGTGTTGGTAGCACGTCAGCAGATCACGTTACATCAACCCGGTCAGAAACTGATTGCTAAAAGTGACCTGCTCAGCATTTAGGAAGCACTGGTCAAGACAATCAGGACACAGAAAGCAGCTTACAGCCAATGAAGCAGTTTGTTTAGGAAGTAGTCACACAGGGAGACGCAGCAACTGATATTGTACCAAGGAAGTCCCATCAAACAGCAATGAGATTAATGAGCACATCATTCTTTGTGATGTTGGTTGAGGGATCAATATTGGTCCCAGGACACCAGGGTGGGGTTTAAAGGTTAAAGAGTAACCAGTTTCCACACAAATGACACAGTTATTCTATTTTCCAGAGGAATATTCCAGGTTATAAGGCTGGACCATTCTGAGACATCTTTATAATAAAAACGGCCCTGTTCCCGCCATAATCCAGGGCCATGTTGACTCCTTTACTCTGTTGTCACTGCTCTTCTGCTGATCCTCCACCAGGTGTGTTGAACGAGGTTTTTGTACGGAGGTTGCATTGGATTTTATCACCGTGTCCCTGCTGTCCCCACGGTGATAGACACTCATACAAAAAAGCGGAACACGAAATTTACATTTCCTATCCGCTTAAACGGCTCCCGAGGGTTTCACCTGGTGACGGCAGTTGAGACTGAGGTGCTGAAGTTTACTTAGACCTTCGGAGCACAATTCGAGGCCATTCAGAACCTCTCAAAGCTGTTTCACATTCGCAGGAGGAGGACATTCAGCCCCTCTAGAACCTGCTACACAGGAACAGGAGGAGGGCATTCAGCCCCTCTCCAGTCTGTTACGCAGGAACAGGAGGAGGACATTCAGCCCCTCTAGAGCCTGCTACACAGGAACAGGAGGTGGGCATTCAGCCCCTCTCCAGTCTGTTACGCAGGAACAGGAGGAGGACATTCAGTCCCTCTAGAGCCTGCTACACAGGAACAGGAGGAGGACATTCAGCCCCTCTCCATTGTGTTTCACAGGAACAGGAGGAGGCCATTTAGCCCCTCTCCAGTCTGTTACACAGAAACAGGAGGAGGACATTCAGTCCCTCTCCAGTCTGTTACACAGAAACAGGAGGAGGACATTCAGCCCCTCTCCAGTCTGTTGCACAGGAATAGGAGCAGGACATTCAGCCCCTCTAGAGCCTGCTACACAGGAACAGGAGGAGGGCATTCAGCCCCTCTCCAGTCTGTTACACAGGAACAGGAGGAGGACATTCAGCCCCTCTCCAGTCTGTTCCACAGGAACAGGAAGAGGGCATTCAGCCCCTCTCCAGTCTGTTACACAGAAACAGGTGGAAGACATTCAGCCACTCTCGATCCTTTCTTTCTTTCTTTCTTTCTTTCTTTCTTTCTTTCTTTCCTTCTTTCTTTCTTTCTTTCTTTCTTTCTTTCTTTCTTTCTTTCTTTCTTTCTTTCTTTCTTTCTTTCTTTCTTTCTTTCTTTCTTTCTTTCTTTCTTTCTTTCTTTCTTTCTTTCTTTCTTCCTTCCTTCCTTCCTTTCTTCCTTCCTTCCTTTCTTTCTTTCTTTCTTTCTTTCTTTCTTTCTTTCTTTCTTTCTTTCTTTCTTTCTTTCTTTCTTTCTCTCTTTCTTTCTCACTTTCATTCTGTCCCTCTCAATTCCTTCCCTCTGTTGCACCCCTTATCCCAATCTCTGCCTCCGTTCCTTACCCTTTTCTTTACCTGCATTGTCCCTCCACAACCTGCAGGATCTCAGGAAGCACCGGCTACGGGTCCTCAAACAGAACACACTTAATGTATACAGTAAATCGTGTACACTGCAATCTCTTCACCTATCACTGAGAGAGTCCCAGGTCTGCCAAACCAGGGGTGTGCAAGTTCCCAGGTGTTCTGTTGCGGTGCTGTTATCATTTCAGCTGATCTGTCTGCACACCAACAGCCATCGCCCATGCACCTGGTCCTCAACTCTAACATTGAGGGTTTTCCTCTTTTGTTCGGTTCTGATGCTGCTTGCTCTTCAGATGAAGGTAACGCGAGGTTCTGGGTTCAAGAGGTTCAAAGAATTTCTAACAATAAAGGCGGACATTGAATGAAGGATTGGGATATGGACACAAAACATTTTCAAAGAAAGGCGATTATGGAGTCATCAAAGTAAGTACATTTCCCTTTGTCCTTTTGCAAACATGGCACAAAGTAGGAATCTATTGCTGCTTCTAAATGTTCCCTGGACATTATAGAGCGATGAGAAGTCATGTTAAACTTGTATTGAATCTAGCTTAGGCCACAGTTCGAGCACTTTTCACAGTTCTGGTATTCATTTTAAAGAGATATAGAGATACAGGAGAAGCGGCAAAAAAGTAATGACAAGGATGATATCAGAACTGAGAGGTTATAATTATCAGGAAGGGCTGTAAAGAGAAGGCTGAAGGGTGATCTGATGGATGGATTTAAGATTATGAAAGAGTTTTTGATAGGGTTGACGTGCAAAAGATGTTTTCACTTGTGGGGGAGTCAGGAACTCCGAACCATCAATAGAAAGATAGTCACTAATAAATAACATCGGGAATTCAGGAGAAACCTCTTTACCCAGAGAGTGGGAGGAAGTAGGGAGTTGGATAGGTGAATAGCGGAGATGTATTCAAGAGGGAATCTGGATAAACAAATGGGGGTGGGGGAGATTTGGAAGGATCTACTGATGGGGTGAGATGAAGACGGGAGCGAGGAAGCTCGTGTGGAGGATGAACGCCAGCATGCATGTGTTGGGCCGAATGGCATGTTTCTTTGCGATTTGCCTCAGGACACAGTCCAAGGGGTATAGTGTGTCTCACCTGAGAAGGCAGACCAGTCGCTGGTTTAAAATCTCAGGTGCAAATTCAGCACTCCCTCTGCACTGACCGTCTGAGAGTGCAGCACTCCCACAGTACTGACCCTCGGACAGTGCATCACTTCCTCAGTACTGACCCTCTGACAGTGCAGCACTCCCTCAGTACTGACCCTCTGACAGTGCAGCACTCCCTCAGTACTGACCCTCTGACAGTGCAGCACTCCCTCAGTTCGGACACTCAGACAGTGCAGCACTCCCTCAGTACTGACCATCTGACAGTGCAGCACTCTCTCAGTACTGACACTCTGACAGTGCAGCACTCCCTCAGTACTGACACTCAGACAGTGCAGCACTCCCTCAGTACTGACCCACTGACAGTGCAGCACTCCCTCAGTACTGACCATCTGAGAGTGCAGCACTCCCTCAGTACTGCCCCTCTGACAGTGCAGCACTCTCTCAGTACTGACACTCTGACAGTGCAGCACTCCCTCAGTACTGACACTGTGACAGAGCAGCACTCCCTCAGTACTGACCCTCTGACAGTGCTGCAATCCCTCAGTACAGACACTCTGTCATGCAGCACTCTCTCAGTACAGACACTCTGCCAGTGCAGTGCTCCCTCAGTACTGACCCTCTGACAGTGCAGCATTACCTCAGTACTAACCCTCTGACAGTGCAGCACTCCCTCAGTACTGACACTCTGACATGCAGCACTCCCTCAGTACTGACCCTCGGACAGTGCAGCACTCCCTCAGTGCTGACCATCTGATGGTGCAGCACTCCCTCAGTACTGACTCTCCAACAGTGCAGCACTCCCTCAGTACTGACCCTCCAACAATGCAGCACTCCCTCAGTACTGAATTAACGAAATTAGCTGCATTGGTGATCGATGGGCGGTAGGTGGCGCTATTGCTCCACTAATCCTAATCGCTTCTTCATTTCACAGCCGTTCCTTCCTCTGACAGCGACCTCAGGTCTGCCATTCCCTCCCAAACCCCCTCCACATCTCTCTCCTCCAAATCTTCCCAGCTTTGGCCCACACCTCGTAACAATTTCTGCTGTAACTCTGTGTCAAATAGTTGGCAGATTTACACTCTTCGGGCCGTTTATCTCGGGACGGTGAAGTCGCTACATAAATGCAAACTGCAGCTGTTTAATTACACGCTCGTGCTGACCTGTGAACAGGAGGTTTGGGACTTGGAACATGTCTTCCAGAAACGGACTCTGTCGGCAGTTTCGCTTGACGTTTCTTCCACGGGGGGAGACGAATTAAACTCTGCATTCACTGAAAATTTGATTCGAATTTGTCACGACCGGGATTTCGCGTCCTGTTGCTATAGTTTTCAGCACTTGTATGTTGTCGCTTGATGTAACGTCCTCTTAAAATCTATCACCATCCTCCTCACGGTTCACAATGCTGCAAAGTTTGCAAATGTGCCCTGCACACGCAAGTCTATGTTATTAATATCGATCAAGACAAGCAGTGGTCCCTGGAGAACCCCACTATATACCTTCCTTCAGAATGAACACCAACTGTTTACCACTACTCTGTTCCATGTTGCTTTGTATCCATGTTGATAATGCCCCTTTTATTGCATGGGCTTTATCTTTGCTGACAAGCCTGTTATGAAGTACTTTATCAAACGCTTTTTTTGAAGTTCATGTACACCACATCAACCGCAATACCCTCATTAACCCTCTCTGTTACCTCATCAAAAAATGTGTATCCGACTCTTGGTTTCCTGATTAGTCTACAGAGTGCTGGTTGTTTCAAAATGCCATGCAGTATTCATCATCTCTACAGATGGGAGAACCTCAAAGCACCCTGTATGACTGACCACTTCCTCTGATGTGTCTTTATATATCAGCCGTGGTTTAGTGGGGAGTACCTCGGCACTGAGTCAGAGGTTTGTGGGTTTAAGTCCCCGCACCATGATTTAAGCATAAAATCTAGGATGACACTCCCAGTGCAGGACAGAGAAAGTGCTGCACCGTGTGGAGGTGTAGCACCGAGGTACTCTCTTTATTTTGGCTGAGATGTTAAAACGAGGTCCCGACTGCAGACGGGAATGATCCCATAGCCACTATTTCGGAGAATAACAGGAGCATTCTGGAGGATTATCTGGGGCAATAGACATCCCTAAACCAACTTAACTAAAACAGATTGTTTGGTCATTCTCAGTTTCCACCAGGAGATGGCGCAGTTCTCCGCAGAACTTGTGGCTGCAAATAGGATTCGATCAGATGGAGAGACAATGAATTTCCATTCAGCGAGTGATCGCGCCCTCTGGCGGCCGCAGAGGGAATTTTCATCACCATTCATCATTTGGATCATCCATCTGACGTAAAGGAGTCGCAGTCCGAGTATGATCAATGCTACCTACTTCCAGTGAGATGTCGGATTATTTATTGCCATGTGCAAAGATGACCAGATCGTGACAAATGGAGCGAAACTCCCCACCCCCGCAACCCCTCCACTAACACTATTGGATCTAAGATGCATCAGTTGGAATTCATTCCTGGTTATGTGCATTCACCTCACATTGGAATTTCGAGACAGGGTGCCAACCGGCAGTTTTATCACGCTGCTCGATCTTGGACCCTGCAAGTAAAGGGTTACTATCTTGTTGGCACGTGGAAAAGACTTCTGATCTGCGTCCCTGCAATTTTGCTTCAATCATCAGAGAACACATCAGCTAAGGAACTCACTTTCGACTCCACTGGCATAATGGAGGTTGGAAATGTGCACAGCATCTCGAATCCGTAAAGGCTGGAGGACATCTTACCGTCAGGAGCCCATTAAAAGTCTTCCACTTCATAAAAGCTAAAGAAAAGAAATGACGGAATGTTGTAGATTTCGGGAACTTCAGTCCAATCTGAAAATATCTGGGGTTGCAGCAAAAGTGGTCGAGAAACAGGGTGAGTAATTTCAATGACAACATTCTTCCCATTATTGATATTGCAAGAGGGACCCGTGTATATGAATCAGAGCAATTTTACATCAATGTGCAGCAAGGAATTAGGAATGCGAGTAGCATGTTAGCTTTTATTGTAAGGCGTTTGAAACATAAGAGTAAGGAAATCTTTCTGCAGCGAGTTCGGACTTTGGTAACAACACACCTTTAGTGTTGTGTAGAGTGTTGCTCTCCTTATCTACGGAAGCATGTATTTGCCTTAGAGGAGGTTGCAACGAAGGTTCACTCAATTGGTTCCAAGGAGGAGAAGGCTGCCCAATGAGGAGAAATTGAGTCGAATGGGCAGTTATTGTCTGGAATCAGAGGTGATCCATTTGAAACGTACAAGATTATGAGCGGGTTTGACATGGTACACACTGAGAGGCTGCTTCCCCCCTGGCTAGAGAACCTAGAAATAAGGAGTCGAATCTTCAAGATAAGGGGTCCATCTATCGTACTTAGATGAGGAGGAATGTCTTCACTCAGAGGGTTATGACTCTTTGGAATTCAGAGAGCTTTGGATTCTCAGTCATTGAGAATATTGAAGACATGAGATCCATAGATTTTAGGCACCAAGGGAATCCGTGGATGTAGGAATATGGCGGGAAAGTGGAGTAAAGGTAGCAGATCCTCAAGATCTACATTACGTGGAGGAGCAGTTTCGACGGGCCGAATGGCTTACTCCTGCTCCTATTTTCTAATGTTCTGATGTAAGTGGTTCCTGCGCGTTTGCAGTGTCAGGTCATTGTGTCATCACATACGGTCTAAAATATTATCTTTCTCTTCCGGTCTAACCCGTGTTTCATTTGACCATGAAGTCTCGTCATGGCAAACCCTGAAGCCAGTTACAGGCCAAACCAGATCTTGATAAGGGAAGTTTATCGATTTCAGTGCAATTTCCAGGTGATCGGAATGAATTATAATCAGAGCAGAGAAAGTTAAGGGACCCAGAGGAAGGTTGTGTTGGAAATCAGGAAGGGTTTTGATAAATTGAACAGGGAGAAGCTGTTTTCTGTGGCAGGAAGGTCGCTAACCAGGGAGGCGCAGATTTAGGGTCAGTGGCAAAAGAAGCAGAAGCGGGACGAGGAGAAAGATTCTGAGTGGGACGGGTATTAATGATCTGGAACACATCGCCTGAAAGGGCAGTGGAATGGGATTCAGCTTTCAAAAGGGAATTGGATAGATCCTTGGAGCAGAAGATTTCCAGGACTAGGGCAAAAGGGCAGGAAAGTGGGACTAACTGGATAGATATTTTCACAAAAGCAAGCAGAGGCGGTATGATCTCCTTTGTGTTGAATCTTTCTGTGATGCTACAATGTGGACAGATCAGAAAGGAACAACTTGACATCATTTCCTTTATTTAAGAAAAGTAAAACTATTCTCCACCCTTTGGCATATGAAGCGTGACAACAAAGCTATTGGGAGTCGGTGAGCCTTATCTGTTATCTCTATGGGTGCATTCTCACTGCAGACAGGGTTCCAGTCAAGCAAACCCTACTTATATGGCTGTGTTGGAGTAGGAATTGCCCTGGGACAAATTCCTCCCGGTACACCAGGGAATTCTGTCAAGAGCAGGCTGGTTATCATCTGAACAGGTCAGTGTTGAAGAGATTTACCATGACATGTGGAAGTATGTCAATGAGACACCGGTCATTCCTTTTTCAATAGGGGCCCTAAGACTGTGTTTGCCCCGTGGTATTGATCCATCCAAATCCAGATTTGATAGATTTCCTTCAGTGAGGAACTTTTTTGGGATGCAGTCGATGATTAATTTGAGACATGACATGTGCCAAGAGCTGCCTGCTTGGGAGGAACAGGGACTTTGGGCCTGACATTTTGGTGCTTTCCACACCTCATGCCTGGGCCCTGTTGTAGATCAAGTCACCGCAATTGGTTTATTTCTGTTCTGTTACGGGATGAGGGCTGGCGAGGGCCACGTTTATTCCCAAGTCTAAACGCTCTTGAGCAGACTTCTTCTTGAATGCAACTGCGTGGCTTACTAGGCCCATTCCTCAGGGCAGTGAAGGGTGAACAGCACTGCTGCCGGGGTCTGGAGTCACTGAGAGTCCAGACTGGGTGTGGGAGGCAAAATTCCTTCCCTAAAGGATATCAATGATCCAGGTGGCTCTTTCCGCCAATCCAGCAGCTTTATGCTGTGCATCATTGCTGGAATACCCGTCCTGGAACAGAACAACTACGGTTACAAAGGCCATGATCATCAACAACGACATTATTGGTCTACAAGGATACCAGAAGGTGAACGAGGTGTCCTGGTTTTTTTGGCATCTGGCAAATCCTGCATTCCAAAGCCTGCCTCTTCAGAATGCAGCCTTCCATACCAGTGCCCTGTTTAGCTTAGTGATAGAACCCAACACAGTTTAATTCAGAGAGTACAGAGCTGAGAGATACCAGATAAACCTTATTGTTGAGATTCACTGTGACACCAGTGACGGTCTCAGTCAGCTCGATGGACCCTCCACCAGTTGGACCAAGTTTCAGCTGAAATCCCGGCCCCAGCGCCTGGGAATTCCTGCTGTGCCTTCGTTAGACCAAAGTACGTGAACTGAATGCAGTTATGAGACAGTGCATTCCAGGAAGGTGGGGATTGCTCTACCTAGGGATATCGGAATATAATTTCTGAAAATGAGATTGATAAGTTAGCGGTTTGTCAATAAAAAGATACTGATACGCAGATTAACCACAAGCATTATTCATGGTTGGCGCTGGACAGGTTGAGAGAGCAGTTAATAAAGCATACAGTATCCTGGGCTTTATTAAAAGGGGCATAGAGTACAAGAGCAAGGAAATAAGTTG